>NC_048420.1:1940966-1965145 GCF_013103735.1 Etheostoma cragini | reverse complement strand
CCCCCCCCCTCCTTCAATCCCACTCCCTCACATGCATTATATATTAGCTGTGGCTTGTCAGGGCTCCGGTCCTGTGTAATGGGAGACAGGCGGGGCAAATTGCACAGCGTCACATTAATTTGCCGTGGCTAACTGTTCGTACACCGGAGCAGAAATCAATGTGCCACCTCCAACCTTTATCTCCCCAGCGCCATCACCGCTAACACAAGTACACCAGTTGCCCTTTCCAGCACCCACGGTGTCTTTTGTCTGGCCGCCCAATGCTCACATTGACAGAAAATGTCTCTAAGAGTCTTTCCTCCTGCAGAAAATTCTCCTCTCTACCCAAAAAACCATTTTAACATCCGAATCTTTCCGCTATACCTCTATGTCAGCGTGTTGGTCTGTCTCCACAACCATGGCATGGTATATTATACAGAGAGCAGGTAAATACCTCTGCTTCACTGTTCTCTCATCATTAATTCTTCCCAACTCTCCGTATGTGTTGTTTTTCATTATGCTAAATTGTCAGTCGCACCTTCAAAAAAAAAAGGATAATTTAGTTTCCCTGCCTGCGAATGATCAAGGAAAGCAAACAGCGTTGATGTCCAATGTTCTTGTCATCTTGTCCCTCGATTAAAATCAAAGCGGTTGGAATGCATTCACAGGGAAAGACTGATTATTCTGAAAACAAATACAGACACAGAAGCCGCGTTCTGGCACTGAAAAAGTATATTTGCCAACCTCATGTGACTGGAAATGAAACTCATTACACTCCTTAATAGGGAAAGAAGATATTATTACTGTAGCTCACTCCCAGTCTGGACGTTTTTTGCTCATTGTAACTTCCACGTCTGTATTCTTTTGTGTGTGAGAGCTTGAAGTATGCATGTCATGTCCTTCAGCGGGGCTCAAAAGAAATATTTTTGATTAAATAAGCATCAAACACCTAGGCTCTCCACATGCCCTGCTCATCAATTACAGCTTTTAATCAGCGAGAATGCCACGAGTGGCAGGAAGTAGTTCAGCTTGTGACAGTAATGTCGTCGAACTGGACGAGGCGCAGGATGGTGCAACCCCAAACCGCCGGGTTTTGGGTTTATTTAATCCCCCCATGTGGAAGGAGCCGGGATGAAGACAGATCCCAAGTTAGGAGTTGAGCTTCCTTGCGAGCTCCATTCTGTTTGAAGTGAATTAAAGCATGTCTCTTCATCATTTTATGTCTGTAATGAAATATTTAATTCCGCTAAGACTGCGAAAAGATTAATTAAAAGCGAGCGAAATGCTCTTTTCTTCTCCCCATTTCATTTTATTGTCTGTGATTGGGAATGGACTCTTGTTCTCGGGGAACACAGGGAATATTTTCAGCTAATTAGGAACTTCTGTCGGAGAGAGGCCGAGCTGATTTTAGAAATGCTGACTTATTGATGTGTTTTCATCCCGTCAATTATTGATGGGCATTGGAATGCATCATTCACTGGTTCATATTCCGCTACATGAGCGCTGTAAACTTTCACAATCAGGACCATGGACAGCACCCGCACGCTCCTGAAACTCCGGGGGCCTAATTTAACGATGTAAGTGCACGGCGTGAAGCCCAGGTAAGTTTAGGTACTTAGTGTCTACATTAATTCATAGGTGTGTTTTGGGTATAACATGCTATAAACCAATCACAGTGTCATCTCTCATTCCCTTTAAAAGCCAGGCACATTTGGACCTTGGAGCATTTCTGTTATGAAAGAGGATTACATGCATGAAGTGAGAGCGCAAGAGCAAATCATTGATATATATTTTCATTTTTTGGCACGTATGTGTGTTGCTGTGTCCCTGTGTGTGTAACAAGCAGAGGGTGTGAACTTGTGCACGAGCCTAGGCGTATTGTAGACATTTTACTAAGAATGTACCTGAACACACCTCCCTATAGGACCAGCACATCGAGAATACTTGAACACACCTCCCTGTAAGACCAGCAAGCCCAGAATGCACCTGAACACACCTCCCCGTAAGACTAGCACGCCCAGAATGCACCTGAACACACCTCCCTGTAAGACTAGCACGCCCAGAATGCACCTGAACACACCTCCCCATAGGAAAGCATGCACACAATGCACCTGAACACATCTCCCTGTAAGACCCGCACACCTAGAATGCACCTGAACACACCTCCCTGTAAGGACCTGGGGATGCTACATGAAACTTATGAATACATTGCTCATGTGTCTTTGTCTGTGGTTGCCATAGACACCGACCGATACTAGAGGAAAGGAGCATTAGTGATTAAGGTGCCAATGTGGAAGTTTTATTTGGCCTTTATCCCAGAATAAAAATTCTTCCAAATTCAGTAACTCTCCTCTCGAATACTTATACAAATAGTCCTTCCAAGTCCATCCGTTGACTTTGAAGCCAAATTAAAGTTTATGTGACAATGCAATCATATAAATTATTTAAAAGAAATTGTAATACACTTATAATTCATTTATTTCTTTTGTATTACAGATGAATCTTATTTTTTTTGATTCATGGAATAATTATTTTGCCTGCAAAATGTCAGAGGATAGCAAAACATATTTTAAATGGGCTTGTTCTTATCTAAAACCCAAAGGTGTCATCATGGAGGGCGAAGAAAACCAGCAAATATTCAACATGGTAGAACCAGGGAATTTTGGCCTTTCTGCTTAAAGAAACAACAGTTTTGTGGACTAAAACACACAATTGAACTTTAATTACAGGTACACAAGTTGATTCTGCCTTCTCACTTTCAGTCGTTGCTGGTCTGCTTATTGATGCAAAGTTTGAGAAATCGAATATGTCTGTGATCAAACAGCCAGACGGACGTTTGTTACTAGCCCGTTCGACGAAAACAGCCCCGCATGAAGATAACGAATGGGCTGCAATGGTGGGGGCGTGTTGCTTCAGGCATCATTGACACAATGAAATACGATGCGGGAAGTTCAGTTTGAGTTACAAATCTCTGCGTTTGAGTGCTAATCAGATCCCAAAACACAGCAGCATTTTTTTATATACTAGGAGACAGGATTATGCATCTCTGATGGGGATATCTTTCCTTTGCTGTGAGAGCTTCTCAGCAAATACAGAGTTACACAAAGTTATCCACAAGCAAAGTACACTTGCACAGTCCCATTCAAATGAATGAGGGGACTGAGGCTAATGGTCTAAATGCAGCTAACCTATCAGTTTCACTGCACTGGAATGACTTCAATGCACCATCAATCCAACAATGTGTAAAAAAAAAGAGTGCACTATTTGTCATTAGGCCTGCACAATTCAGAGAAAAAAATATGAGTCACGATCTTTTTGCGTAGAATTTATGTCATGATTCTCTGACATGATTTTTTTCTCACGAAGTTTATGTGTATTGCATACGGAAGAGGATTAGGGCCACTGGTTAAACAATTATGTGAGTTCTGACTTTATTCTCAGAATTTTGAGATTACTGTCAGAATTCTGACTTTATTCTCAGAATTCTGAGAATAAAGTAAATCTTTCACCAGTGGCCCTAATCCACTAAATGACTAAACAAAACAAATTGGCAGTACAACACACAGGTTTATTTTTGGCACCTATAGCCCATTGCACATCACCATAAGCCACAGAGGCTTCAATGAAGAGAAGAGAGACTCATTTTATACATTTTTTTTTTTTAACTCACAGAACAAGGTAGTGGTGTTTGATGCAGTCGGCTCGTAAAATCAAATGAGAAAGTCATAAAAAAACACATAAATAGAAGTTATTTAAAAATGAAATCGTGAAGAGAGTGACTCGAGATTGGGATTTTATAACGATTAATCATGCAGGCCTATTCATCACGTAGACTGCACGCAATAAAACTGCACATTAAGCAGAAGTAACTTTACATAGCAAGATGTTTTTTTTTTCATATGTCACAACTGTATATGTTTGCAAACTTTTCTGTTTTCCATCACTTTCTCTCTGGGTTTAGCAGCTTCTCTAGAAGAACCTCAAACTATCCCAAAGACGTGTTAGCTACTTTAAGCTGATGTGCAAAAATAAAAACCTTTATTGACAACTGCTGCCAATACGAATAGTTTGGATGCAAATTATTCAATTATTTCGCATTTTCTTTGCATTATTCTTCACGTCCCTACTGTGTAAAGAGCTTAAGACTTTCTGACTTACCTATATACTTATTTTTACTCCTTTTTGTCCCATGTTTGGTACGACCCAGTCCTTCTCAACGTCCCTGTAGTGACGTGACGAGACCATGATCCCTCACTGGCTTCCCACACAGGAATCCTACGGTATGCCTGTGTGTTCACACACATGTTGTGTATTATATACGTTGTTGTATATGTTCGTTGGAACATGTCACCAATTGCCAGAGGAAGCACTACCAGAGGATGAACTCTTGCACACCCCCACTACTCCTCTACTGGGACATTTATGAATTTTTGTAATCCTAGTATTCAACTTTTGACCCTCATATTTCCTAGCACACGTCCCCATAATTGGTCTTTTCTACACGAACAAGGCACAAAGAATCACATTGATTTTGTTTATGCAATGTACACCAACTGCATGCTGGGTATTTCTAGTTACTGTGTGTGATAATCACACCTTTCAGTTACAGAATTTGCATATTGTTCAAAATTGCGCATGAAAAATTCGGAGGCAGATTACGAATTAAGCGGCTGTATGAAAGCATAATGAAGCACAAAGACTGGCTTCCTCTATGTATCGCCAACCATCAACCAACCCCACACACACACACACACACACACACACATATATGTCCCTATATCCCTGGTTCACTCATGCATCAGATTGAGAAACGGCAAGGTGTCCTGTTATTAACGCGGGGGGGGGGGGGAGTTGTAATTTTTTTACGCGCCACTAATTACAGCGGTAACAAGACCCAGGAGAAGTGACGGCTGCTGGTTTAGACGTCTGCCGGCTTGACAGCAGGGTTAATTAACAGCCTTCCACCAAGATTAAGACGGGACGAAAACCAAATAGATCAAGATACACACACACACTCAAGCACCAGCACACATAACTCACGCAGGCCCTCATGCAGGCACACACACACACACACTAAATAGCCCTTTCACTCAGAACTTGGATTAAGATAGCCACGCTATCCCATTTATATCAGCAGAAAATTGGCCTCCCGCTCGCTTGGACGGGTTTAGCAGACGCAGAGCCACAATCCTCGGATCTAATGCGTTCACTCAAACACCTGCGTGACTTACTGATACTGGCGTGTGTGTGGGTGAATCGTTTTGTTGATCCTGAGCATGTGACTCAGGAGAGAAAGCAGCCAAAGTAAATGGCATTAGTGGGCTGCCCGATACATGGCTGCAAACCTTTTAATGCCCACGTTGTATTCCCCTGCTGAGCACCTACAATGATCCTATCCATCTTACCCCCCTCTGCAATGTCATGAAGTGCGGCTCTGGGTCTGAAAGATTTGTCTGAGCCCTGCCCGATGTGTCCCCATCTCCACCTAGCCTGGTGCTGGGTGCCTTCATGCAGACACACACATACAGGCTAGACACTGCTATGTTAATGTGGCACCACGTTCATTGGGCTGCAGCGTGTGTTGCTCCCCTACCAGCTGTACTAATGCAACTTCTTTAGAAGACTCCATTTGGACAGGGAGCCTGTATGAATAAAAGAAAGCACTTACTCCTTTCTCCCTCCCCCGTCTTTGCTGCTATCTTTGGCCGGCGGGGTTAGGAGATTGGAACCTGGAGACACACTGTTGGTGTGTTTTGCCCCGCAGGAACATGCAAAGGGTTGGAGAAAGAGAGAAGGATTGTGTGTGCATGTTTTGACCAAAAACACATCAGTCAGTATTTTTGCACACACTGAAAGAATCACACTTAGGCCAAATACGATATTTAAAATAATATAGCACACAATTTGTATCTGTATTGGTTTAGAAGATGATCTATGATGATATTATTCGATGAACTTTAAAAAATGTAAAACTTGCAATGGCCCGGGTGATTATATCATAAGAGCAAACTAAATACTGGATGGAAATATATGGGAAAATGCTTGAAATGTAAACACACGTAGAATTATGACCCATGATAGCTAGAAAACCAGCTTTCACTGAATATATCCTGTTCCAGAGGTTATTTTACCCTGAACAGTGATTAGTGACTGACGTTTCCATCCCGTTGACATGCTTGGCACAGAAGGTGTGGAGGCAGTTTTCAGGAACAGTCAACTGGAAATTTGTCATGTCCTTTGAATAATTAGGTCAACCTTAGTTGTTATTCCTGTAAATTGACGCACAACCTCTATAGCTGCTGCAATCTCGTCCCATTGTTGTTCTTAATATGGCTCGGGCACAGGGAGGCATTGAGGAACAAGCCTACTCAATCCCATTTACTTCTGATAGTTGGTTAGCTGTTTTTCCAACCTGGAAAATCGGTGTCAGTCAGGAAACTGCGCATATAAATCAATGATAAAATCAGAGTCATGGACAACTGCAAGCCAGGCTAAATCCGAGCCGAACCTAGACTGCACTAGAGATATCTGCAAGTGGAGAGAAATTGCAGTGACGCCCTGCCTCTCTCCTGTGCACATTCGGATTCATCCGCTGTGTGAGTGCTGTCTTCGATGTATAATGCAAAGCCGAGGGTGGGTCCATGTGGAAAGAGGAAGAGAGCGCTCGGCCCCGTTTTAAAAAGTAAGTTGCAGTGGCATGTCTGCTAACAGTTTCCAAAATCAGCACCCCCCGGGGAGTCATGTCTCAATGAAAGCCCTGTGCCCAAAAAGGAACCTGGAGACAGGGAGCTGCAAAAAGGGGGAGAACAGGTAGGAAGGGAAGAGAGTAAGGTATTGTTAAAGCAAAAGGGGAAAAGAGCTAGCGGAGAAAAGCTCCTGAAGAGAGGGAAGGGTGTGTAAATTAGGGAAGGCAAGCTTGGAAGTTAGTGGCACTGGGAGGGGGGGTAAAGTGGCCTCCGCGGCTCTCGATAAGGACACTGAAAACGAGGCGAGAAGGAGAGGGCGATGACAGGAGGGTTGAAGAGGAGTTGGAACAGAGGGGAGCAGGGGAACAGACAGAGCGGTGTCTGAGATTGAAATGCAGAGAAGCGTAGGAGGGGTGGGGGTGGGGGTGGGGGTGGTGGTGGGGGTGGTGGTGGGGGTGGGGGCTGAAAGTTTCATGAGAGTGTCATGATAGAAGCAAACAAATTTTCTCACACCATCTGTGAAAGAAGCATTCCTCTGGGGCGGCTGATGCAGAGTTCAATTGTGTATCAGAGGGTAGTTGTGTGCTGCGCGGTGCGTTCATGGGACTCCAGGAGGTCTGTGTTGCCGGAGGATGTGTGTTCCGGTATTTACATAGCAACAGGGAATTCATCAGGGAGGAGAAGAGAACAATGTACCGGAAAGAGACGCTATGTTTCATTCACACGTTTTTATCCAAATTAAGTGATATTGAATGAAAAATGCCTTATGGGAACAGTACAATTCAATGGAATTTCATGAATATTGACTCAAAGAAAATACGTTTGGGCTCATCAGATTTTCTCTTGTTCGATATTCGGTTATGCGACGTCGATGAAAAAATTATTTGTTGAATAAATGATGAATTACAATTAAGTTTTAGGTCATTTTATGGAAGCAACCCACCACAAAACAAAGAAGTTGTAGTTCATTTCCGCCCAGTATTTCCTCTCTGTCTGCACACATGGACAGAGACAGATGGAGATGGACGGCAAGGAGACGAGAGTCTTTTTGAATTTGTTCTCGTATAATATGTAAAAAATAACGGCTATTTTAGATACCAAAAATCAAAGAAATGCCATAATTTATCAGGAAGTCATGAAGGAAATGGCCGACAAAGGTTAGGACAAGCCATGGGACGTTCTCCGGAGTCAATGGAAGACGCTCAACCACCAAGACGTGTCTCAAAAAAAGAGTTGTCTCGCAGCGGCACATAAGGGGTTAAAACTTAAAGTCCAATATTGATCATGTGTTGCTAGATGACGCAATCCAGATAAACTTAGTCCCAAAGTTTGTTGAATGTTGTGCGATTCAGTGCCAAAATGAATGGAAACACCTTAAAATGTCTCAAATCAATTTAATATGCCAATTTGATCATAAAACAGCATGTGATGTCATCACCACAGGTTCATGTATCCCTGGTGTTTCTCTGTATAACTCATGGCCTTCAGCTCTGCAGTGCATTTCAATGGTGCCCTCCTAAAGACCCTTTTTGTTGTTTAACACTCCTGTTTAGCATCCTCTCCTGTGCAGTTTCACTCACCCGTTACAAAGAGCCCTGTTTTTTTTCTCTCCGCTGCAGGAACCAAAGTACCCAAAACACATTTAGCCTGTTAAAAACAGCTAAATGAGGAAGGTCTGCGGCCTATTTGTCGTTAATTGGCACGGTGCAACCATAGATTACGGAACATGACGGTGTCCTTTTCAGAGAAATCTATCCGCCGTGACCTCTCCAGCACTATTACTACAAGGTCAGAGAACACAGAGGAAAACCAATCAATACGATATTGAGTACAAGAGCTGACAGGGGGGAGAGGGGAAGAGGGGAAGAGGATGCAGACACAAAGGGAGAGAGAAAGTGGGGATTGCAAAAGGGAGAGGAGAGAGAAAAAAAACTGGATAAAAAACAGACCCACAGCGGAGGAGAGCTGGAGAAGAGGCGCATACAGCATAAATTGCGAGTCGTGGATGAAGGATTGAAAAAGGTAGGAACGGAGGATGGGGAGGAAGGCCCTGAAGGTGGCTGCAATCTTGCGAGTGGCAGCAATATCAGTCTACAGCAGCGCCACGGGCACAAACACACAAAGCGACACCCCGGGATGACTGCTGAGTTTGAGAGATGGTCAGTCTGGGGAGAATATTATGTAGCCACAGGCACAAACACATATGGCCCCAGGGAAGTATCTGATAACACTGCATATAGTACATTGTACACCGCATCCTGGCAGGTGTGTGAGACTGTGTGTGTGCATGTATGTGTGTATGTGTATGTGCTAACATATTTGTGTGTGGGGTGTGTATTATGTAAATGTCCGAATCCAGAAAACAAGTAGTCCTAATCATCCATCCTCACTCCTTTTAATGATAGTCTGCAACGTCCATACAGCCTATACTGACAGTGTTGTGGTTGGGCTCAACATGGTGTGTCTATGTGAGACATGAGTGTGTGTGCACCTTTGTGTGTGTGTGTGTGTGTGTGTGTGTGTGTGTGTGTCTCTGTGTACACATTTATCCTTTTCACCTTGTCCTATAACAGATACAAGACGGCCTGAAAAATAACCATTACTTCTGCACAAAAACTCCTGAACTTTTCACACACACATCTACACACATACACAGACAGACACTTTGGGTTTTTGTCACTTTAGAGGACACCACATTGACTTACATGCAGTTCCTGGAGACTTACCCTGACCCTCATTTAAACGGATATCTGCATGTGAATGCAAAACACGTAGGCAATGCGACACGATTTTTGGATTCCGAAGCGTTCTAGTGTCCGTTTGTAGTCTGAGTAGCATTGACCAATCACGTTTGAGCTGGCTTTGGTTGCATGCAGGCTAACACTTTGTGTGCAGAGCAAAAGAGGCGGAACGCATAGGCTAAAATGCAGTGTTGGAACCCAACAGCAAACATCTGACAACAATGTAGATATTTATTAGCTTTTTTAATAGCTTCCAGACGTCAGCCCAAAAAGTAGTCTGGACCTCAAAAAACAACAAAAAGTATCGACTCGGACTGTAAACAACCAAATACCCAAAATATTGGCTGTTGCCAAGAGGCTAAATCATCCTCAGACTGATAGCTAATAAACTCAACGCTAACATCTACTTGCCCAACCCCAAATTCAAACATCGTCATCTAAAAATTAGGGGTTGGGGAAAAAAATCGACACATCATAGTATCGCAATATTTTCAGTGGCCATACTGTATCGATGCAAGTATGTCACTTTTATGATATATGTGGTGGTCAGTTTGTCTGCTTAACAATCCCATTGTGCAGCAATAAAATTGAAGTGATATGAACAAACAGATGTTGACAAAGTTTCCTATTCTGGACTTCATTTTAGGAAAATTAAAAAGGACATGAATTGCAATTTGTTGCAGTTTGTTGCAATATGTTTAAAATCGCAATAATATTGTATCGCGACATAAGTATCGTGATAATATCGTATCGGGAGGCGTCTGGTGATTACAAATGACAAAAAATGTGTTAAAAATAATTTACATTTGACTTTTGCTTCCAAATGGTAGGCGTTGTGAGCAGATTTATTTCCCCACAACATGAGTAGTACACGTGCATGCACGCACACACACACACACACACACACACACACGCACAAATACACCCCATGCCGGCCCAGCAAGATTCATGTGTGTTACGCTCCCTCGCCGTTGAGAGTTTGGAACATAGCGAAGGCTGTTTCCTGCAACCACCTGTTCTCCCACAGAGAGATACATAGATATACTGAAAA
This sequence comes from Etheostoma cragini, assembly GCF_013103735.1. Classification (NCBI taxonomy): domain Eukaryota; kingdom Metazoa; phylum Chordata; class Actinopteri; order Perciformes; family Percidae; genus Etheostoma; species Etheostoma cragini. Next base: position 1,954,688 of record NC_048420.1, on the reverse strand, counting down.
AAATACAAAGTAAGGAGGCACCAGGGAGAAAAAGAAAGGCAGAGGTTAGCATAAAAACACGTAAGAAAAGCATAAAAAAAGGTAGTGAGCTGCAAAGATTTTAAAGAGGAGAGAGATGAAGGGGAACTCATAAAACAAGAGGCGGAATAAAAAAATGAAACAAACACAACGATAGAGTTAGATGAAAGATGTTTCACATTGCAGACTGGAGAATAGAGATATAAAGACAGTCCGTATTAGCATGTGTGTGTGTGTGTGTGTGTGCGTGCGTGACAGAGAGAGCAGCAGATAACGAGGCAGCGTGTGAGTGCTCCGTGTTTACTCTAATTAACTACATCAATACTGTCAGACAGCTTTTCGGGCTTTGATCAGCTCCCGGAGCCTGCCAAAAAGTCTGCAAACCACACCCGTCAATCACTGCCATCGTGCTTTTATGCTAATCCCGTCCCAAAAAACAAAAGAGTGGCAATCATTTCTCGCCTTCTCACAGTGAAACGAGTGTCGCTGGTCAGGTCAGATGGAAGGGAGCGTTCCCTCTGATTGTGAATCCCCCCCCTCATTTCATTCCAATCCTGCTCCACCCGTGCCTCTTTTACACTCATGACATCCATTACTCGCCCTCCACGCGCACACTCACGCGCACACCTATGTACACAATGCACTGCTGGCCCTGACGTTGAATATGTAAATCAACATCTGCTCCAGTACCCAATCTCCAGCCCTCACCATGTGTCTGATATGCTAATGCCGCCAACAGAGTTTCTCCTCCACGTCTTCTCCTTTCCCTTCCCTCTGCTTCCTCTCCTCGGCGCCGGATTACTCGAGCCTGCCAAGGATGAGCAGATGAGGCAGAGGAGGGGGAAGAGAAACAGAAGGAGAGAGAGAGAGAGAGAGAGGGGATAGTGGTGCTTCAAACAAAACCTGATAATGATGTTGTTATAGATGGATGTTACACACACAAACAGGCATGTGAGCAACAGCGAGAAGCCGGGCTTATTAGAGAACAATAGCAGGGAATCCAGGAGAGATGCTGAGTGTGGGAGGAAGGACAAAAGCTCCAACTCCTCTGGCACTCTTGGTGCTTCCTTCTTATTACTTACTTAAAACGCCTTTGTCGGAATATCCAAACAGAATATGCTCGGAATACCGTCATATTCGGAATAATATTGGAACATTAGTGTGCATGTTAACAGCACACACAGTTCAAATGCAGAAGCATGCATCCTTACAAACACAGCATATATGCATTGAGCAGCAACACACATGGTGTCCCATTCCAGGGGCATTGTTCTCAGTCCAAGTCCAGGAGGGTGCTTTGATTCATAAAGGATAAAACGGGATCAGACCTGTTTTCCCAGAGAACCCCGAGTTGGCTGTGTTCACAGCTTTTGCAGCTTTGACTGAGTTCTGAGTGAATACATGAATGCTAAAAGACACTAGCTGTGACTTTCTGCTTCGCTGGCTGCATGTGAGGATCCACGTGCTGTGAGGGGGGCCCTGCTGGAAACAATGGGGGACAGTACGGCTCCTGGATGTTTACCCAAAAGGGGGTGATCCGGGATTGGAGTCGTCCCATGTAGCCTCATCAAATCACGTTCCTCCATTACACGGACGAAGCAAACACATTTATCAATCGGGATCTCATTTATCAAGGGAGTGCGTGACCCACTTGGATCGCGTAATGAATCTGAACTAATTTCCCTGAGAAATAAAACATGTATCAGTTTGATCCTGGTTGTACGTTGAAGATCAATCTACCATCTGGACTGAAACGCGTGCTCACAGGAGGACAAGCAGGTGTCTGTGCTGTTTTTTCTACGTTCACACACAGCGGCAGGACGCCACCCTTAAAGGGAATTTATTTCCCATGATGACACTTGCCACTTAGCTTTGGTAATGTCACAGAATCTGCAGGTCGTACAGAAAGACTTTGTCCTTTAGCTAAGTAATGCTGTCATTTTTGGTCTTCTAATTCAAGCATTTATTAACATCATTAGCATGATTAGAAATTAAATTTGCAGCAGCTAATGTGCGGCAGTTAGAGCTCCACTTTTCACAAAAACATTTCCCTTTGAATTAGTCTGCAGCTCCGAGCATTGGCCAAAATAATGTAAACACTTGATAAAAAAGTGTTAACTTTGAAGCAACTAAGTCACAATGGCAATAACATGTAGCCAAAGGTGAGTCATATTCAGCCGAATGGCAATTAGCAGCATGTCAGCCTTAGAAAAGGCCTAACAATCAGCCTGGGTAGATGGTGCCGGAGCGTTGGTGATGAAAGTCTCACACAAACCTTCATGTTCTTGTCCCAGGAAAAAGGACTGATAAGCATTCGTTTCATCCTTTTCCTTCAGTATCACACCACATTAAACCTGATGCGTCGGACGGTTTGGTAACACAGGAAAATCTAAGAAGCCGCCATTGGAAACTTTTTTTGGAAAGGGGCCGGCACTTTCAAAAAATACTTGGCAAGTGATTTGATGAACCATCTGTCATCGATGATCAAACCTCTGGCGAAAGCCATTGGCGAGAGGAGCGAAAACATATTTTCCTTCAGTGCCATTTTTTGCTCTTCTTTCAATGAAGAAATACTCTTATTTTCCCCCAAAGGAAGTGTTCCAGGCTTGGAAACATATAAAACATAATGGCCAAAGGGTAGAAATGCAACTCCCACCCTTCCCGGGATGCAGGGGCTTTGCATTTTTTGGGCCCTGGGTACTCAGTCCCCTTTTCCTTCCCGGTCCGACGCCCCTGCCGTGATACACTCTGGCCCCAAAAGACTTTCCCCATAGACTTACATGATGAAAGAGATGTCCATCAATTTAGATGTCATTCAGATTTATGTAGAGTCTAGAAGAACCTCACAATTAAATCAGGAAAATTAACAGCGCTTAACTGGAAGTAGCCGACTCGGCCAATGGAGGTCTAAATGGGCCCCATAGTGCCGAAGCAGCACCAATAATCCGGGTCATTTCATTCATGGAACTTTTTTGGTTTCAAGCGAAACTGAGCAACTCTCATATGAATGGGGCTACGCTGAATCCAGGTTTTTTAATACACCCAAGAAACGGAGGGATGGTAATATTTTGTCCAACCCGTTCATACCAATGAGACTAAATATTGCTGTAAAGTTGCTGCTGAGTGTATGCTTTATTGTTTAATAAGACTCTGGATACTTTTGAGACCAGAAAGCATTCTAATTAGTAGCAAGTATCACAATCCTGAGTTGTTTGGCTAATTCCGAAAACTTACTGAATGCAAGACTGTGCATGCTCTGTGTGCATAATCCAATCCTTAACAAAACTCCAGCAGGATGTAGAAAGAGTCACTCCGCCACTGATCACATCTCTGTCCTGAAACATATTGATTTGTATTGTTTTGCCTTTTCTACTCTTTATTGATTACAGTACGGCATGTGATACAGTCTGGGGGGGATGGATTCTGGGACAAATTGCCCAAAGCGGATGTGAAAGACACATTCCTGGATATTGTAATGAATATGAAAAAAAATATCTAACGATTTGCTTATCTGTTCTTTGTAAGCTTAACTGAGATTGGGTAGGGTGAAAACTGACAATAATTTTATCATGTCTACAATGTAAGAAGGGCTTGCAGATGCAGTCGATCGCGTGTAATTCTTGTGAGAAATGGAAGTTTGAGATCAATAGTTTTAAATCTGGGGATGTAGAAAAGATTAAAAAAAGATGATTAAAGTTTGTATGCAGTGGACTAAATCGAGAGATGGGTTATTGCTTGATATACAACAGTTTGGGGTCATTTACAAATTTCCACTCCACTCTATTCTAGACAGAATACCAGCTGATCTGAGTGGGGGGGCTGATCTTTCATGCAATATCTGCATTGCCCATGATCAGCAACTATTCATCCAACGTTCCAAAGACACATTCTGTTCACCCTGGGACGCCCCGGACAGTACGTAAAGAGTTAACATGTCAGTGGAAAAGAGGATGTTTGGTCTTTCTACACTAAGTCCAACCCTTTAGGACAATGTCCGCAGCGGCCTACTATAAACCACAGTGGTGGAGTACTCATGATTTCGGTTGGTTGGAAGAGTCCGGGTCTAAAGATCGCTCTATACGACACAACGTCATTTCACAGAACCAACTTCATCTTATGGTGTAAACACTGCTCCTTCGCCATGTTCCCGTGTTCCAACAGGATCACACCCCGCAAACACACCAGGTTTCATCAACAGCAGGATGAAGTCAGACCCCCACCCCCCACAGCCACCCCAATCACCCAGTATAAACACCACTGAAACCTCTGTAGTGTAAACATCACTGGACCTTCATAAGAAATAGATTTCCAGCTTTTTCATCTCTCACAGTACTGGAGCGTTTCATTCCATGCTGCTGTGATAACGCAGGGGGACTGAAACTGTTCTGAAGGCTGGTCCTTCCTCTTCTTAGATCAAATTCTCATATCGTCATCATTAAGATGTTTGCATTGTTATATCATCCATATGCAGCCGTGGAAGAAGTCTTCAGATCTTTTTCTCAAGTAAATGTACTAATACCACTCTGAAAAGATAGTATTTTATAAGTCCCGCATTGAAAAGTTTACTTAAGAAAATGTACTTTGTTACATTCCACCATTCATTTGTAGAGCTGCATATCCCTGATGGGCACAATGAAAAGAAAAAGTTGGATTTATGCCCACAGCGACGAGCACGTACTACTCTGTGATGTTGGGACTCAGACTTTCACCGTGTTCAGAGGGCCAGGGTTCCCATGGTGTCAGCGATGCTATGATAGATGAGGGCCATTTTGACTTTAATTGAAGGTCAGCTGCAGCTGGGCCTCTAGTTGTAGAACCACTTTGAGCTTTTTGTGTCATAAAAACATAGTTTGGATGTGATAAAGCACATGAAGCTGAACATGACCAGAGACAGGATTTCTATCTTTCTAAGGTCACATAATGACATTTCAGGGGGGGGGGGGCATTTTAGGCCTTTAATTGACAGCGGAAAACACAAAATGGGAGAGAGAGTGGCCACAGGTGGGACTTGAACCCCCGGCCTCTGCAGCAAGGACCCTTCTGAAAAATTAAATACATTTTTTATTTGGGTTTTTGTTTGGGTTTCTGTTTCCCTTTTTTTGGCCTCCTTGTGTTTTTGTCGGTTTTCTCCGTGGTCCTGTGTTGCTGGCCCTGTCTTGTTCCCCTGTGTTTGTTCTACTTTCTGCTTTATTTTGATAGTTTGGTTTCCTGTCTTGTCTAGTCTTGTCTAGCTTTACGTTGGTCTGTCTGATTGTCCAGTCCCGCCCTAATGTGGTTCACCTGATGTCTCACCTGTTCCCCGTTACCTCGTTACCTCTTGTATTTAACCCCTGTATTTCCTTTGTCTCTTGTTAAATCCTTCCAGTTTGTGTGTCCCGCCGTGGTGTCCTGTCTGCCTGTTGCTTTGAACTTTCCTGTGCCAGATATCCCTCGTGAGTCTTCCCCCCCCGGTTCTTTTTACCTGTTTTTGTGTTCTTTGTTCCCAGGCCTGTTTTGGACTCTTTTCCCTTTTGGTTTTTTGGACTTCTTGTGTTCCCTGGATTTTGCCTTTCCCAGTGCTCCGTGACTTTTTGTTGGACTGTTTTTTGCCCTTGTGGCTTGCTCCTTATTTTTCAATGTTTGCCCACCAACCTGCATCTTGGTCCTCCTTCCCCTGCTACCCACAACAATTTTTTGCTAGAAATGTAATCAAGATGCAATTTTTTTTTGCAGAAACTAACTCGAAATATTGATTATTATTCTTCACTAAAAATGAGAAAAATGTCCGCCATGTTTTTTGTTCTCACGGCCGAAATCATGTGGCTTGGACGCAAAACAATAGGAAAAGATTAGGCAGAAAAAATGTAACAGTTATACAATTCAAGGGCCATTATTGTATCCTGTACGCTAATGCACACTGGACCAACGTAGTCAGGTACCGTTTTTACATGAGACTGGGTTGCTGTTCCGTTAATTTAAAAACTAAAATCGCCGTTTACTTTATTTGAATGATGGTGTCCGATCATTCAAAGCACCTTATAGCTCCATGCACTCTATGCACTTTGAATATTGGTAGTATGTAAGGAGTAGAAAAGTACCGATATTTGTCAAAATTTAAGGAGCAAAAGTAAAAAGCCGCCAAAAAATAAATAGTAAAGTAAAAATAACTGAAAAATCTACTTGAGTACAGTAACAAAGTATTTGTACTTTGTTTTGAAATTTCCGGTCACATTACTCTTTCTCTGTGTTGGAATTTTAAACTGGTGGATTTCTGAGGACTATGGTTACCTGGTCCTCAGATCTCTGTAGGGTAGATCCAGACCGCTAGCTAGACTATCTGTCCAATCTGAGGACTATGGTTACTTGGTCCCACAGAGACCCAAATGGGCCTCTGTGTCTGTCAGACGGTCTGAGTGAGATCCACCATATCGGCAGAGCAATGACATGCACAGCAGACTATATTACAACTCTCGAAATCTAGGAAAACAGAGATGGGAGGAGTTATATTTTGAATGTGCACAAAGTTGTAAACATGAACAGAAATCTGATGAAACACATCTGAGCTATACTATACTATATATTCAAAACTATATATACTATACTATATATACGATACTGCAACGGTGGGCCACTACTGTGCTTCTCTAACCTCTGTGCATCTCTAAATGTAACTGTAAATAATTAATTCAATGTTTCATCAAATGAACAATTGTCTTTATTTTCCCCAAAAAGTAAATACAGTAAGTGTGTGTGTGTGTGGGGGGGGGGGCACAAAGGATGAGGGCCAAACATTACTGAACCTTGGCACAAAGGTTAAAGGATTCGCATTTATGTAACTCAGTGGTTCTCATTCTTTAGAATTTCAGTGGTCTTAGTTGATCCCTCAACATTAATTTAACTTTGGGTCCCTGGTCCCTACACCAGGCAGAGACCCCTGGACCTGGTCCCTACACCAGAGACCCCTGGACCTGGTCCCTACACCAGGGACCCCTGGACCTGTTCACCACAGACCCAAATCTTCTCAGCTGTTGCTAAAATATGCTACTGTCTCTTCATGTGGCTCATTATGTTTGGCACATGTCTGGGTCAGTTCTTATATCATTAGAAATTAATAATGTAAATGCTAAATGCCCTAATACCTGTTGATACTACAACAACACAAAGGTTCGTAACCCTATAGTTTTGCACATATCATGGAACACTTGATTTCTACATTTATTTGCAAAAAAACTCTCCAGAAAGTGCCATTTAATGGTGTATTTTTCAAATTTCTTTCCCTGGGGGGGCATACACAAATCCCAATTTAAACCCTGAAGGCTAAAGACCTTTGTACGCGGCAAAATATGGGTCGGCCCCCCCAAATCTCACTCCAAGGTTTGGGGGAAAGTTGGCAGCTCTGTACACTATCTGTCCAATCTGAGGACTATGGTTACCTGGTCCTCAGATCTCCACAGGGTAAATCCAGACAGCTAGCTAGACTATCTGTCCAATCTGAGGACTATGGTTACCTGGTCCTTAGATCTCTACAGGGTAATTCCAGACAGCTAGCTAGACTATCTGTCCAATCTGAGTTTTCTGTTGCATGACTAAAGTAAGGCTATTTTGCAGCGTCACCGTGGCTCTGTCCGACACTTAGTGCCGCCAAAGACGATTGTGATCGGTTTACAGAAACAAACCAAAGCATGTTTTTCTCCCATCCTGGAATGCTGTATAGAAAAGCTGGACCTTCCTTGGCAGCGCTGTGGAGGAAGGTGTGAGGCCTTTATTTGATTGGACGGCTAAAGATATGAAAAGGGAGAGCACAGAGACATTTTTACAGTGGTTAGAAACATTTACTACCAATCCTTATCTGGTGGTTGTGTGTGTAGACTGTGGGTGTTAATCAGAGGATCAGTCATGCTAATGAAGACCTCTTCCTCTGCATCCCAGTGTGTAACTACATGTTTCTGTACACGGTGTACTGTGTGAAAGTCTTCTACTTCATAATAACGCTGTCTTGGGTGCTTGGCTGCACTGTAGGTGGACAGCTCGTTGTCAGCCCTTCAGCCGCGGCACATCCTGCACACACACACGCTCGCACACTCGGCACGCAGCCACACACACACGGATCAGCCCATCATTAGAGTCTGGAGCACAGACACGGGAGGGAGGGAGGTGGGGAAGAGATGGACGGACGGACGGAAAAAGAAAAGAGGGAGGATGTTCAGGCGCATCATTAGCACCAGGGATGGAGAGATCCAGGAATAGAGGGATATAATCAAGATACGACGGTTCATTTGGGATTTTAAATTTACCCAAAAATATGCTAAAATGTGGAACACCAGAAGAGGATTCTGACTGCCTGCATCCTGTCATGCCCGCACAAAGCAATATGCTTCCAAAGCAAGCCCAATTATCGATTGCTTGAAATTGAAATACAAAGGGCGACACACATTTAACCCAAACTAATTAACCACAAGTTTGGTTTTGATGAAAAATAAATGCCATCATATTGGGTATTTATCATAAATATTGATTTATTTTTCCTCCAAGCTCAGAAACATTTCAGGATGTTTGTAAAATATGTGAATATGTGAAGTTTGTTATGAAAAGCATTGAGAATTAGCTAGATTTGCTATACCAGTCTGTCAGACAGTCCCATGAAGATATATTAGTCAATTTCTCTGTGCAGAAATGAACCAATATCCACACAAATGTGCATCTATGAAATAAAGAAAGTCACTGTACGCAGTTTTTAATGAGCAGGACCCTCAGATTGACAGATACTCTCCCATATCCATCTAGCTTAGCTGATCCTGCCGGGCCTAAAATAGCGACAGTACCCAGGGTTTGATTATAATTAATTCTGTTTAATTTCCTCTGCCATAACTCAAACATTCATATACGCACATGAATTATTGGGTTTGAATATCTGAGTTTGCATCACCGGGAAAAGGCTGGAAGATGGACTTGAAATTTTAAGCAGGGCTCAATATTTGAACAGTGCGTTCCAGGAAACCGCATAGGAATTGTATTGACTTCCTTCACTTGTGTTTCAATTTAGCTCTTAGTGAATATCGAGCGTGTTGAAACAGCATCAGTAAGTCTCCAAGGCACGAAAGCGGTGTATAAGAAATGGCAAATGGCTGCAATTATGGGCTGAGAGGGAAATGGATGAGTGGGATTCAAAGATGACAAAGCTAAATGGAAACAGTGTTTGATGTTTGACAGACAGCAGGCAAAATTGTCCAGTTACATATCCAAAATACACTGAAAGCGGCTATGATTAATGTTTTTATATTAGCATGGGATCACATAACTATTGTGAATGAGGTGTCTCGTAGTGCCAATAGCACAGATAATTATTAACTGACCCAGCTGTTCCTCTCAGCTCTTTTTTGCGTTTTATGGCTACATTTAGTGTTTGGTTTTGTTAATTTTCCAGACAGTTGTGTTACATGTTCCTTTTCCTTGTTTACCTTTCTGCAGAATAAGTCTACAAGCGAGCATGGATAACGTCAACTAGCCTTTTGCCTCCTTCAGCTGTCTGTGACAAGTACGTGATCTTCAACATTGAGAGTCTCCTGGACCCATTGTTCTCTACTTTCAGACCGCTGACGACAGGCAAAGTTAGCGACTATCTAGTTAACGTTGAGTACATAAGCAGCTAAAGACACTTTCCTTTTGGAGTTGGTGGAGACCAAAAGACACTTTCCTTTTGGAGTTGGTGGAGACCAAAACAGAGCTGAAAAGAGAGAGATTATTGGAGCTACATTCATCATATGGCCCTGAAATACGACTCCAAATTAACCCAATCTCACGGAAGTACGTGGAATGACCAGGTCCCAACACGTGTTGATTGCAACTAAGGTGTTAAACTGACATGCAATGCGGAAACTATTTAGATTTTGGAAACAAAAGCACTTGGAAAAGATCATAGTTTGGGTTAAAATAATTACTGTGTTACCCGGTGTTGTAGTCGAGGCCACATAAACCGAGACCAAGGTATCACCATGATCGGAGTGAGGGGGGTTCACGGTAACAAATTAGATTTGAGTCAAGTTTTTGGTTGCGTTTGCAAGTTTTAACACATTGGCCTAAATCAGAGAATGCACAGGCAATTTAGCAAAATCCCTGCATTTGTGGTCTTGACCGGCCTTGAAATAAAATCCACAAGAGTCCACTTCATCCGAAGACGGAGCAAAAATGCGGTTGATTCTGAGGCAAGACCTTCAAAAAAAGGTCTTCAGACCAAGCCTGATCTCAAATACTACAACACTGATGTTGTACGTTAAAACAAGTCGATATTGACTTTTGTTTTCACACCAACAGTGGTCTCCTGGCTAAAAGTCCTGTGTTTGTTTGACACATCCATCCACTCCAAGTTCTTCCACATGGACTTTGAGAAAGGGCTGTGATAAACCAGGGAATCCGTGTCTGCCACATCTAAGGATCCTATTTGGTTTTTCTTTTGGCATTTCTGTGTTGCCCGCACGTAATGCAGTGTTAAGAAGTCATGGTCACTTCAGATGTTAAATGCTAACGTAGCTTTAGCTTTAGCTTTTTGTTAACCGGTTGTGTTCACAGCTTGTTTACGCTCCACCCATGTAGCCAGGAAAGCAGTTATTGTGGTTTAACATTTAAATGTAGACACAGCTGTTGGATCTAGGCTGAGACTGAGGCCTCAGCAACAACCCCGAAATAGGGACATCAAGGTGACAGTAATGCATACATTGTAGAAACGCTGAGAGAGAAAATGTGGCAGGTAAGGAGACATGACAACAGATCGGGAATGGAAATGAGAGGCGGTGAGAGCGGAGGCAGAACAAGAAATGCAAGAAAAAAGGGTGAAAAGAAAGAGAGGAAGCAAGTGGAAGACAGGAGAAAAGAAAGCAGAGACGCTGTGACAGAATCAGCAGGGGATTTATACAACTGGAGAAAGAGCTGAAGTGTTGAAGAGTGTGTAGGTGTGTGAGTTTGCGCGTGTGTGCGCATGCATGCATGTGTGTGTGTGTGTGTGCATGCTTGTGTGTGTCTGTGACCTCGTCTGCGCGTGTGGTTATGCATGTGTGTGTGTAAGAAAGCTGTCAACTACTCCAGACGAGAGAGTTCCGGCAGTGTGTCAACCTAATGGGCAGAAACTGGGGCGTAATGAATTATTCAACAGCTTTTTAGGGGGAGATGAGACACTTCCAATATCTTCCCTCAGGAAAAACGTAAGGACCCTGCTCTCATAATACAGGCACATGCACACACACTGCACGGCATGTGTGCCGAACAACTATACGCCATCAGTGCAGTCTCTGCCAACAGGTCCTAAACTCCTAAACTTATGTTCTAAAAACAAACACAGCAGCCTGAGACTCTCTCCATCTCCCCCCAGAGACTCTCTCCATGTTAGTTAAAGGAAAAACAACAGGCTGTTGAGGAATTGGTCCACTGGTCAACTTACTTACAGAAAACAATTGTTGTGCGCATGACAGATCACTGGTGCAGTAGGAGTTACTTTGAGAGTCCCATTATCCCAACACCTAGTGTTTTCAGAACACAAACTAATCCCTGTACTGGTCATATTTTATAAAATAATGTATTTTATGCTAGATTTGAACTCACCTCTAAAAAAAGCATGGCTAGGTTACATTAGTGAGAAGGCTGAAAACATTAGGGTTTGGTCACACAAGCTTTTATAACTAAAAAGGCAGACCAAAATCAATTACTGCATGACTCAGTCTCTACTGAATCTCAGTTCTGTATAACATTCAGCTAACTATGTAAATGGTGGTATTTGGAGTGGAGGCGGGTTGCATTAAACACACTGAAAGGACCGCTGAAGAGAATGCACCAGCCGGATTGAAAAGCAATGATTGGCTCAGAGCAGCGGTCCTGGCAAATTTGCATTGGTTGACCTTAGAAGTATTAACTCCATTAAGTCATGTGATTTACATGTAAGTCATGAAGAAGCATAGGGGGCGTTATGTGGTCAAATGGGGTCAGCAGACAATTGGAATAAATAATCGAAGTAGTAGACTGAATGAAGTGACACTTACAAGACAACCAAGAGAAATTAGCACCAAGATGGCGTCAAAATAAGAAGGATCATGCAGGTCAGCACTGAAAAATAATATAGATAAAACTTCTGTTGGAAACATAGGCCGGTGTGTTGACTACCTTTTCAAAACCTGGACTTTGGCATTTGTTTTTTTTAAAGATTTTTTTTGCGGGCTTTTCCTTTTCTTAAAGTGACATGAAGGGGGGGGGACGCCCAACATGGGGTAAACTGGGTGAGAGCTTGTTTTTTTTAGCCAAAAGTGACTATGATTGGTAGAGAGGATTGTCACCCCCCGATGTGAGTCGAGGGCAGATTTGAGTCGCGCATGCTCGGATTCAAACGGTTTATGACATAACTGTCGTACTGAGATTTGTGAACTCAAATCCAAACAAAAACAAAAGATGTGACTCATTTCAGAAACAATTTAGCAATCTATTATAGTCTGATGGCTAACATTAGCTCAAAACGCCATTCCACTGACAGCCTTTGTTGTGTTTGATGCTAACTTGTAGCTAGCAGCTAACAAACTTGGTAAAGTACCGTAATTCTTCAAATAAATGCAGCAGGCTTTTATTAGAGGCAGTTACAAATGATTAGTTACACTTTTACAGAAGGATAGTTACCCTTCTGAAAAAGGGTAACTAGCCTTCTGAAAAAGGGTAACTAGCCTTCTGAAAAAGGATAACTACTCTTCTGTAAAAGTGTTACTAATCATTCATTGACCTTCTGAAAAAGGATAACTAATCCTTTATTACGATTCTGAAAAAGGGTCACAACCTTTTTGAAAAAGGGCAACTTATCATTCTTCACCCTTTTGAAAAAGGGTAACTACTCATTCTTTACCCTTCTAAAAAAGGGTAACCAATCATTCATTACCCTTCTGAAAAAGTGTAACTAATCTTTTGTTACTCTTTCAAAAACAGTAACTACCCTTTATTGCGTACCTTACTGTAAAGTGTGTCCTTTACCATATCACGATATTACAATATATCCAAAATCTAAGAAGATATCTAGTCCCATATCGCGATATCAGTACAACATTGATATATTGCCCAGCCCTAATCATGGCATTGAACCTATAATTTATTTCATTTAGGAGCAATCCTGCGGGCAAAAAAAGTTGTAGGCTTACTAATAACTTTCTGAGGTTGCAGCGCCATCTAATTAACAGTTATAATTCATAATCTTTTATTTTAAAAAAAGAGCTAGTCACATTCTTCTGACAGCGCTTTGCTACTAATATGGCTCCCCATCACAAATGTGACACAATCTACTGGGATGTAGAGAATAAGGTTCTGTAGGCTACATGACTGCATAGAAAAATGATACTCAAATATAGCCTAGGTACGTGGAAATGAAAATACATCTAGTCGGGGCCTCAACATCATCTTCTCATGTGTGCACTGCACTAAAATGCGCCTGACACAGACTGAATGAATGACTGAGGAAAGGAATGAGCGCTGTGTTAGTGAGAGACAGAGAGAAACTCGAAGTTTCTTAAAGGAAACCCGCTCCAGAACAGGTTAGGTTCACAGTCTCAGTTACCATAGCAACTGACTCTTAAGTTGAGTTACCTCTCTGTCTGAAACGGACCCCTGTTGCTCGGTTAGTCCTGAACTGTCAGCTGCCAGAGAGTCAAACCTTGTGTAACACATGACATTTACAGCAAGGTCCGGTTCCCTGTCTGTCTATCCTTC
>NC_048420.1:1933156-1940866 GCF_013103735.1 Etheostoma cragini | reverse complement strand
GTGTGTGTGTGTGTGTGTGTGTGTGTGTGTTTGTGTGTGTGTGATGTCTTAGTAAATGTTGTTTGTGTGTGTGTGAGGAGGCTGCCTTTCACTGGATTGCATCACTCTAATCAGCCATCATAAGAGGAGACTAACAACTGTTATCCTTTCATCTCTGGTCAGTGCAAAATGTCCTTTGCAACACACACAGAAGTGCATGGAAGGCTCACACACAGTCAAAGCCAATCAGACGTTTTCACTTGTGTCTCCCCCCCACATCTCCCCTCCATTCCTCAGCGCTGTGACATATCACCCAGCAACTTCAGCTGCCAGACACCTCCTATCAGGATCGGTTTGAAGGCCCTTTTAATCCGCCCTCTAAAGAAGTCTTTCCTGTCAATGGAGGGAAACGTGACCCCAATACCAAAGGTGGAGGATGGAGAGGAGGTGGTAGTGGAGGGATCCGGGGTGGGGGCCTGGCAGAGTGAGCTACCCAACTGGCCCTGCATGCCAGTGTTGGGCCGCAGCCCAGACAGCAGAGGTTGGAAAACACAAGGCATAGAAGAGAGGAGAAATACAACTTTATAATGGAGGGAGGTCGGGTTGTAGATCACTGAACAGAGACGTGAAACCTTTAAGAAGTAATTTTTTAACAATTATGACCAGCAGTGACAGTAATGCTGGTAGTGTTTGCACATCGGCAAAAAATCGCCGTTTTGAATGGGAAAATGTCATCCACGTGAATCGTGCAGATCCGAAGACTTTTTCTTTGGGGGGAGGGGTGCTGATACAGCACCGGTGCACCATTATCAACACGACAAGCAGACACAGCATTAGCATACATTTGTGTAAAGGTTAGGTCCAGTATTAACTCTCCTTATGTCCATGTTTTGCTCTCAACCAACTCATGAGGGAAATGTCAGGCTAGTTCGCTGCTAACTAATTTATGTTCACCCATTAGAAATTAAACATATCAGTTTTTGAACTGGTGCTGGGGAGATAGTGTTGTTTACACTGTAGTTTAGTTGCATTGTGGTTTTTCAGCGCTTTTTTGCTTCAGAAAGCTGTGGCTAAAAAAGGAGGTCAATGCAAGAAAAGCAAATCAAAACAATGAAGATGTGCTTCAGACAACCAAAATAATTAATAAAGAGATGCTGAAACTCTCTTTAACACTGAGGGGAACTGCGGAGCTGGGTGATAACTCTCTGTGGGTTAATCACTGCAATAAACAGCTCCTTTCACCTTACTTGTAGTAATGTAATTGATTGGTAATATGAACATATTGATTGGAGCAGCATCAATATGGAATGGAATATGGAACAAATAAAGAAATTCATATACCTCCACCTTGACCCATGCACCATCTCACCTGCTCATTCTGTGCTTTTGTCGTAGAAATTGTTTCCAGACACATGGCCTTCTGTGACACATGGTTTGACAGCCCTGAAAAAGAGAATGAGGTGCTGAGAGCCATCATTATGGCCCTGTCACTGGCATGATGTTTGTCCATGTGTCATCTCACTTTACAGCTTCCCTATCTTTCTGTGACCAAAGGAGCCCAGGCCAGGGCACTGCATCATCTCCTTGGCTTCCTTATGAGCTCCACTCTCACAATGGTGTCCAACCATATGCCATGGAGGGTCAAGCGTCAGTATTTTTTCGGTTCCGACCAGTGGCTCCGCCAGCTTTTGATCAATGCTGGTGAATTAATCAGCTAAATCACCTGGTGCAGTCTTTGGAAGGAAGCGCTGCAGACTCTTGGCCCTTCCAGGCACTTGTTTGCCAACCACTCCACATGATGTCCAGCATACTCTGTAATCACAGCCACAAAAAACACTCTGACACCTCAGCCAAGCTGCCAACTAATGTGTGTAAACAACTACAGCAAGAAACGTGTCACTAAATGCATTTCCACCTGGTATTAGAAATCCAATCTGAGTAATGCGAACAAAAGTAAACAGCTCTAAGTACTGTATGTGTTCCCATCTGCTGTAGAATGGCACCAAATGAGCATGTGATCAGATCCCACTTTCCTGCTCAACATAAATAATAAATAATAAACACATGCATAATTTCCATTTGCACACATACCATTGGGCTGTTAGACTGCTCTGGAAATGAGTGCATGCAGAATAGCAAGGAAAACACTGACACAAGCAATAACAGTATGATGAGAACCCACAATTCACACTGAGTCTTATATGTGACATGAGAAATACTTTGAATACATGTAGTATGTAGTTCCGCTCAGAGTTGTGTAGGCGGTCCTCAATTTGGCAGGACGGAGCCTCGGCGTTGCTGCAAAATAGCCTCTGGATGAACTTGTTTTGGTGGAACGTGTGTACGGTCAAAAGTAATTTTAGTCGTCAACAGAAAACTCCGATGAGACAGATAGTCTAGCTAGCTGTCTGGATTTACCCTGCAGAGATCTGAGGACCAGGTAACCATAGTCCTCAGATTGGACAGATAGTCTAGCTAGCTGTCTGGATTTACCCTGCAGAGATCTGAGGACCAGGTAACCATAGTCCTCATAAATCCACCAGAGGTTAGAACGCCAACACAGAGACAGAGGACGGGGACCGCCCAAAAAGAGAGACATCTGGCAGAATTTTCGGAGCAATCCCAGAAGTTGTGCGTCGTGTAGACTACATGTGGCCTAAACTGTCATGACCTGCATGGACTGGTGGACCCAAGTGCAGAGAAGAGGGAGGCAAAAGTTGAGACTGAGGTTTTATTAACAAAAAATCTATACAACAGAAAGTGCCCAGAAAACAGAAGGCCAGGTATCCAAAAACCAAAGTAACAAATAAGGACAGGAACCACATAAATGGGTACACAGGTACAAAAACAGGCATACTCATAATCAGAAAAATACCTTAATGAACTGACACAGGACAAGGAAAGCACTAAGACTAAATACAGAGGGTGACACGGGTCAGGTGACAAGAGGGCTGGGAAACAGGTAGAAAACATCAGGTATCATGGGAGCGGGAAAACACAGGAAGTAAAACTGAAGACAAGACGAGACAGAGACCCAGACTACAAGACAAGTCCAAAAGTAACTCCATACAATGATAACAAGAAATGACCAGACAGTAACCAGGCTAAGAAATAAAGACAGGAAAACAGACTACCGCAATAAGACAGGACAAAACACCGAACCATGACATAAGCCACTCCTGGATGTGGTCTGGAGATCGGATCTCAATGCATCCTGATTGCGTCCTGTGTGCATTCTCACCAGTACTATCTCAGAAGCATGAAACACGGGGGAGAGGTTTACAGTACAGTCGGTTGCGTATTTCCATGTCAAGGACTGAATCCTGTACCTATCTGAACACTCAGTCACCGCTCAGTTTAACGAATCCAAAGAACGCCCTTGAGCTGGGTAAATATTTTCGAACCAAACGTCTGCATAACTCAAGTGTCCTTGAGCCATTCTAAGAATCCCAACCTGCTCCAGGGATGCTCCTCTCTAGCTGGCCCTGACCTCTAATCTCTGAGAGGCGAGGGGAAAGAGATTTTCCCCAGGGATCAACAAAGTATTAGATTATTTTTTATTCCAGCCTAAAAGAAGAGAGAGAAACTATTTGGTGGATGGAGCTCAGCAGAGACCTTAAAACTTTTCCCTTTTTTACCTTTAGCCATAGATGAAGAGCATACATGGCCAAAGGGGCCACACTAAGATGATAATCCCAGGGAAAGATGATAAATGAAGGTATTCATTAGAATCTGCTAGTAGTTATTCGTAGTTATTATGAGTCTGTTAAAAAGATATACACTTTTGTCTAATTTTAGTCCATGTACAATTAAGTACTCGTAGGAAATTTGCATTCAAACTAAGGTGACATTTCCCTCAGGCAGTATGTGAAGTGCAGAAACCCACAACTTCTGGAACAAAGCAGCCGATTGGACTGGTGCGTAGGCTGTCCTTGAATGAGACGGCTGGAGTCCAGAGGACAACTTGAGTGTCCTTGACAAGACGCTGAGGCCCTACAAGCTCCAGGGGTGCTCCTGAGTGGCTAACCCTGAGAGAGAAAAAAAAATAAAAGACTTACTGATGGTAGTAGCTTAAGTTGTCTGACCAAAAGTACAATGACATCCAATGACAAAGTACCTTTGATAAACCCAAGAACTGTTGTGAGCGCTCATTTTGACCGACAGATTCCAAACTCTAGAATCTGATTCCACACAACGCTCTTTGGCAAGTACAAATCTCTACTTTCATTCATTTTGGGGCGTCATATTCAATTGTATAGTATTGGAAAAACCAATTGAAGTGGTTTTGAAATAGTATTGAGTAAAAGTTGATATGTTCCAGTCTGTGATTATCCATCAACATCCATTCCTTTAATTTTATTCTAAACAATTCCTAATTTCTGCTTTTCTAACTAAAAACATTAGGTATAATTTCCTAGAAATGAGTTTTTTTTTAGCCACAAATCTCAAAAATAACTGCAAAACTAAAGTTAATAAGTTAGTGTTACGTAGTGTTAAACGTCGAAAAAAGCGACAAAAGTGTTGAAAAAAGGGACAAAAACTTAAGAAAACGTTAAAAACATTGACACAAAGCATCAACAAAAGTGTTCATTTTCACCATTTTTGACTGGAAGACAACACAAGGGTTAAAAAGAACATTGTTATAGGAAAACGGGTCAATTTGACCCGAGGACAACATGAGGGTTAAGTATGGGAAGTAGGTACTTTTGCAATCTCTGCTTTAACCTGGCTCGACCTAGTTCCTCCTCCTCAGCCTGGCTGGGTCAGGATGCACAGATCAGATTAGGTCGAGCCTCGCTTCATCTCTTGGATATAACAAATTCTGCTTCAATGAAATAGACCTCAGGTGTTAAACTTAGGGAAATTAACAACTCCATCACCTCTCTGTAACTCCTCCAGCTACTAAACCCGGCAAGGAAGAACAGGAGAGCTCCATTAGGCTATCCAGGTATAAAGTTAACTAACCTCATGTGGGTACAAATCAGCACTCTTCTTCATCTCTCTCTCGCAGCCGGTCTCTCCCCTTTACCCTCAAAGGAGTTCTCTCCGGTGACTCGCTGTTGCAGAGGATGCTTCCAAAATGGCGGCTCGGGGAGCGCCGCTTTTCCCCAGACTGTCGAGATGAGACGCAGGGTTCTCCCTTGTGAGCGCAGCCGGGGGAAGAGGAGGAGTTATGCAGGAAGTTGTGTGTGCATGTGGGTTTTACCCCCCATCTTTTATTTTTTCTAGCTTTCTCTGATCTGATCCAATGTGAAAAAATCACAAATTGGCCCCTAGCCGCTGCCCCCTGTGTACATAACAGAACTCATTAAAGAGAGGAGGGTTATTAAAAAGTGATGGAGTGAGGGAGGAATCTGACAAGAAAAAGTAATTCTGTTTAATAAGAGAGGCGGAAGAAGGAGAAGAAGATGAAGCTCCAGAAAGAAACTTGCTGTGGAATCGAGGCTAGGCAATGCGGGAGTTGTGACGCGAGTCTTCAGAGGCTTTGGACATGCTTAGATACAGGGCCTCAAGTTAACTCTGTGCCACTGTCACTTTTTACCAGCCTCAAAAATAAATAAATAAAGGAATTGCTGTGTCTCTATGATCCTATCCTGTCCAATTCAAGGTACTCGTGGACATCGCGCCATCATCACATGCTAAATGAGGGGGGCCCAATCTAGCATAAAGGCATCATTTCCTGTCCTGGGACACAAATTCATACAGTTTGATGAAGAACTTACTGGACTTTAACTTAATATTGCACCTTCAGTAATGTAGCTGTCTTCAATCTAGGTCATCAGCGTTTTTTCCTGCTTCCACCGTGTGTGATTGTGTGTGTCAGTCGCGGGGGGGGGGGATGGAGCAGCAACCCCGCCCGCTGCAGGGAGCCGACAGGATTGAAACAGCAGCAACTTTCAGTGGTTTCATGAAGTGAAAACAACGTTACCGCGTACGTTGATGTTAAAACATATACATGTTGGACGTCTTCTGCTGTGTTGGTAAATGTGAGATGTTCGAGTCACACACGTCTCGTCTTCATATCAGAACCACGGAAGTGGATTTGACCCGTTCTCACTCCCGATTGGTTAGTCCCGCACGTGGGACTGCTGGGATTATCACGAGTAATGAAATTGCAGCACTGAATCACTCAATTCTCATTGGCTACCTGCCAATGCGGCAGGTAAATTGACAATGTTACCCGCAATATTGCAGAATTCACCCGTGGTTGTCGGGTGTTGATTTCAGGCCCTGCCTGGATATCCATTTACCAAAAGATGATGACAGGGAATAGGACATCTTTTCCACTGGCTCGGTTTCTGTGCCCTACATATGGACTAAGACTAAGCAAATGCAAAGGAAACAAACTCTGCGGGCGTAAACTCTATGTTGCCTCTTGAATCCCTACAATCAGCACAAGCCCCCTTAAGGTCTAGGCTAAAAATACACCAGATATCACTGTTCACTTAAGATAAAAGCATTTGTTAAAAGGCCGTGTCATAACGTCTCCTCTACTCAGGGTAAGGGTTTCGTGGGTAACAGCAGTGAGAGATCTTTGGCATTCTGCTTCATGGATGTTCATCTATAATTCATCTGCTGTGCCTTGGAAACCATGAAATGCGAGCAAAGTATCTCCTGGAGGATTGTGAGGGAAATGAGGAGAAGGAAAGAGCCGTGGATGGTAAAAAGTTAACGAGGTACGAGGGCATGAAGAACGCCGGATGGAAAGACAAAGAGAGGCGAGACGAACAGGCAGTTAGGTCTGGTGGGGGGCGGGATTTTGTCCAGGTTGTTTGTTCTCCAGAGGCTACTGTAAATCCAGATGGACTGAGGCTGAGAGGGAACAGAATGCACATCAATATTTACTCGCGTCCCCCTCACACCAAGACCGAGGGGGGTGGGGGGAGGGCGAGGCAAGCTCGTAGCCATGTGCACTTCACAAGTAGATCTGCTAACGAGCTAACGAGAGCTAATGCCAAGTGCTGTGTAGAGGTCATTATACATTTGCAGGTGTGTGAAAAACAAGTCATCATTATGCAAATGTGTCCTCATGTGATACTGCCTATGAGAGTAGGTGTGGGCATGCGTGCGTCCTGCCACTTCATATCTGTGGAAAAACTGGCAATATGTGTCTTGAGAGAGAGAGCGAGAGGGAGAGAGAATGAGTGAGTGATGTATGTTGGCCCTGCTGCTCTTCAACAAGTAACCAGCGGTAACTGACGAGACCATAAGCCGTGGCCTGCAGCGTCCCATCCGTCCAGTAGGTCTTCAACATCCTCCTGAGGCCTCATATATGACAACAATAAAAACACAGCAAGGGTGTTGGACAGGTGTGTATGCCACACCCCAGGCAAACTGGGGTGTGGCAACTAAGCTAAACTAATTTTTGACATAGTTTGATTTTTTTTATCATTTTTACAACATACTGTACTATGTCTTTTTATAACTTTTTGGACGTAATATGCTGTGTCTTTTTTTATCAATTTTTGACTTAATTTACTATGTTTTTTTATATATTATGACAAATAATATTATGACTTTTTTATCAATTTTATAACACACTATACTATGTATTTTTGTCACTTTTTTGACATACTAAATAAAAGTTATAAAAAAGACATAGCATAGTATGTCAAATATTTTTTTTAAAGACGTAGTAAAGAATGTCAAAAAATTTCTAAAAAGACATAGTATAGTGTGTCAAAAAAGTGATATAAAAGACATAGTATAGTATATTATAAAAGTTATAAA
>NC_048420.1:1929568-1933056 GCF_013103735.1 Etheostoma cragini | reverse complement strand
CTTTGTTTATACATTTTTGACATACTATACTATGTCTTTTTATCAATTTTATAACATACTATACTATGTCTTTTCATGTCTTTTTCGACATACTATACTATGTCTTTTATATCAATTTTTTGACATACTATACTATATCTTTTTATCAATTTTATAACATACTATACTATGTCTTTTATATAACTTTTTCGACATACTATACTATGTCTTTTTCTAAATTTTTTGATGTACTATACCATGTCTTTTTCATCACTTTTTTAACATAGTATACTATTTCTTTTTATCAACTTTATAACGTACTATACTATGTGTTTTTTATCACTTTTATACCATAGCATACAATGTCTTTTATCAATTTTTTGACATACTACACTATGTCTTTGTTTATACATTTTTTTACATACTATACTATGTCTTTTTATCAATTTTATAACATACTATACTATGTCTTTTCATGACTTTTTCGACATACTATACTGTCTTTTATATCAATTTTATAACATACTATACTATGTCTTTTCATGACTTTTTTGACATACTATACTATGTCTTTTTCTAAATTTTTTGATGTACTATACCATGTCTTTTTCTATATTTTTTGATGTACTACACCATGTCTTTCTCATCACTTTTTTAACATACTATACTATGTCTTTTTATCAATTTTATAACGTACTATACCATGTCTTTTTTATCACTTTTTTAACATACTATACTATGTCTTTTTATCAATTTTATAACGTACTATACCATGTCTTTTTTTTATCACTTTTTTAACATACTATACTATGTCTTTTTATCAATTTTATAACGTACTATACTATGTGTTTTTTATGACTTTTATACCATAGCATAAAATTTCTTTTTATCAGTTTTTTGACATACTACACTATGTCTTTGTTTATACATTTTTGACATACTATACTATGTCTTTTTATCAATTTTATAACATACTATACTATGTCTTTTCATGACTTTTTCGACATACTATACTATGTCTTTTATATCAATTTTTTGACATACTATACATAATATGTTTTTTTAGCATTGTTACAACATACTATACTATGTCTTTTTATCACTTTTTTAACATACTATACTATGTCTTTTTATCAATTTTATAACATAATATACTATGTCCTTTTTATCAATATTTTGACATACTATACTATGTCTTTTATATCACTTTTATAACATAATATACAATGTCTTTTTATTTTTTACTTATAATACTATGTCTTTTTATGACTTTTTTGACATACCATACTGTCTTTTTCATCAGTTTTTCAACATACTATACTATGTCTGTTTTATCTCTCTTTTGACATACTATAATATGTGTTTTTTTATAGCTTTTATAACATAAAAGACATAGTATCAGTTTTTCAACATACTATACTATGTCTTTTTGTCACTTTTTTGACATATTATTTGTGTTTTTTATAACTTTTATAACAAACTATACTATGTCTTTTTATCAATTTTTGACATCCTATACTATGTCTTTTTTTCAAATATTTTGAAACACTATACTGTTGTTTTTATAACTTTCATAACAAACTACACTGTCTTTTTTATCAATTTTTTGACATAGTACACTATGTCTTTTTTATCAATTTTTGACATATTATACTATGTCTTTTTTATACGTTTTTGACATACTATACTATGTGTCTTTTTATCAATTTTATGACATAGTATACTATGTCTTTTTATCACATTTTTGACATAATATACTATGTCTTTTTTTTAATATTTTGACACACTATACTATGTCTTTTTTATCACTTTTTTGACATCCTACACTGTATTTTTTATAAATGTTTGACATATTATACTATGTTTTTTTTATATATTTTTGACATACTATACTATCTATTTCTATACATTTTATAACATACTTTTTATCAATTTTATAACATACTATACTATGTCTTTTTATCAAATTTTATAACATCTTATACACTAAACAACTAAGCTGGCATCAGAATGTGTGCAGCACTACAGAAGCACTGAGTATATTTACATGCACACCAATATTCCAATATTATTTTACTACTACAGGCTGTTATTCTTCGGGTTTTTAGGCGTGTGTATGAAACGGTGGTAACGCAGGACCTAAGTGCAGAGAGCAGGAAGGCAAAGTTGAAGGTTCAGGATAATAGACCAGGACAAGAAGACAAGACAAGACAAGGGCGCAACCAAGGACTTAAACATATACAAGACCTGAAAATAACCCCATCACATAGACAAACTATGTAACAAAAAAACAAATCATAACAGGGTTTTGGAGGCATTCTTTGGACATGTGTACAGCACCCTTGGAACATGTGTCTCAAACGGGGGTTGCACCGCAGACCCGATAGAATCATGGATCAATCCCCCTCTTTCTCCTCTTCTTTCTCTTCTTCCTTTCTCCACATGCATGTTGCATTGTAGTGCTGGAACGTTACATGGCTGGACAGCACCCCACTTCAAAAACCGGAACTATGCCTTTAAAAGTACAGACACATTTCCAAATAGACACATTCTGGGGGGGGGGACTGTGGTCCACAACATAATGACACAACACTAGTTATTCCAGCATCCTTTGCACTATGCTCCACATTTAAAATAATAACTATCACAAGATTCGCAAGCACTGTTGCCTCTATATTGTTTCTGTTTAGAGTATATATTAATGTATAGATATTGTTTGGTTGTTTTGTAAGTGTAAGCGCATTGTGAGCAATGATTCCAAAGAAGAATTCCTTGTATGTGTCCTCATACCTAGCAAATAAATCTGATTCTGATTCTGATTCTAATCTAACCAGGTTGGTAATCTCACTTTGATGGCAATCAATGTTTTGTTTAGTGGCAAATGGTGTCACTCATGACTAGGTTTTGAAGTTGTAATGCTCTTTACCTACCTACCTGCTTCTAAACCTGTAAACTCCATAAACCACATAAATGACCTGGTTTACCTGCAATGGGGTCATATCTTCTCCTTGATTTATTTTTAAAACTTCCCTAATAATCTCAAAAGGGGAAGTGTGTGCCTCCGACGCATTCTTACAAAAATGTATGCACCCCAAAACATGCAGGATGCTATCCTACAAAAGTAGGAGACCACCGGGTGGTCATGTGACGCCGCATGGCTACAAGCTCCATGACACCGGGCGCCAGTTGCTACTTGCTTAAGGCGCTACAGAGCTACAGACCTCCGTCGTGTCAGCGGTAGTTGGCGGTTCAGTTACAAAGCGCCGCGAGCTGCTACTCGTTTCGGAGAACATTACACTTGAATTTAATCCACAAAATCTAAGCGTTTTGGCGCGATGAATGAAGATAAGATTAGGAAAAAGATTGAGGTTTGGATTATAACACTCCCAGAGAACGTGCATTTCCTGTGTGTAAGGATTTAGTTTTCCCCAGGAAGCCATCTCCGCTCTCTGGTTTGGTCCTATATGTTAACGCCACTAGACCACCCACCACCAAGGACAGCTACCACC
>NC_048420.1:1925097-1929235 GCF_013103735.1 Etheostoma cragini | reverse complement strand
CCCCCCCCCCCCCCGGCCCTCGGATTTTCTTCTTCCCGCCTACTGTAAAATGCCTAAATATAATACCTAAAAAGACACTGGAATTCAGTGCAATTTCATTACAATGCAATATGTAATATTTAACCATTTAATTTGACTTTTGATACACCAATAACAATAGTATTTGCATAATGTGTATCCAAACCCTTTATCTTTACTATTTTATACATGTATATACAGTTGACGCTCTCAGGAACTGTGCACCACGTTCCCCCTGCTCTTTTTTTTTCTTCTGCACTACTTACATTTTATAATTTTTTTCATATTTTTGATATTTTGTCTTGACAATGCAAAGGGGTTGCTTCAGTCTTGTTGCACAGGTACTGCACTTGTGTGTAATGACAATAAAGGCTTTCTATTCTCTTCACCCTGACCGCCTCTGTTCTTATACAACAACTGTTAAACAGCAAAAAAACATGGAATGCTTATGAATCACAGTACTTGGATTTTTGCTTTTTGAATGAATGGTTCAATAATAATCATTTTATGTTATGGTAAATGCATTCGGAACATCCCACATTATTGAGGATTACTGTTGTGGTACTGGGAGTGTGGGTTTTGGAATACCCTCAATAATGTAGTTTTTCTTAAAGAAGAAGGCAGTTTGCATATTTGTGCATTTGACAGTATCTTTGCTGCCATTCATCCAAGGCTTTGCTCTATTTCAGACCATTGTTGCATGTAACAGCACTTATATGTTGTACTCGTTTTTTATTTTGTTCCCCGGGAAACCAATACAATAACAATCACAGGACAGATTTACAAATAAGACAGTGTGCTCTAGAAATCCTGGGATCAATGGATCATGGCGAGGGAAAGGAACAGCAGTGTTAAACAGTGTAAAGGGATCAGCTGCTCACTCAGGCGTCCCCTAAACACACACAGACAGGGGGACCCTGAGGACAAAAAGGAGAAGCTTTGACCAGGGAATGAACCTGGTTGCAGGTGCTCATGCGTTACATAGGTGGCCAATGAGCCAGAGAACCGCGACGGGTAAATAAATACAATTAGTGTAAATGTGCTGTGACAATTAGCAGCGGTTTCCCTCGGCTCACCTTTCGCCGCGTCCTCACAGAACCCTCCCATTGTCCTTCGTCTATTCATATGCCTGCCTCACAGACGCTAGTGAATGCTGTTGGTTTATCTTCAAAAAATCTTGTCAGCTTGTTCAGCTCTATGCAAGGTATAGATACGCAGTACAAAAGCCAAGGTCAGGCCGTGAGGCTGACAGAAAGGCGATACATAGAAATGAACAGGGACAGGTTGGAGTTGTCTTTGTGTCTCCTGTGGCCGTTTGTATCAGCGTGGCCGCCGTGTCCGTCTTTGTCTCATCTGCTCCAGTTCCTTTGGCTTTGAAGGGCATGTCTGCTTGCACGTCAGAGATTAGAAGTGTGGGCCTGTGTGTGTGGACAGAGAGACAGGGAAACAATAGAGGCACTTATCTGTAGAATGGAGTAAGAACTTGCCTGCAGCACCAAGACACACACACACACACACACACCCATGGCCCGCAGACCTGAACAGACCAGCTGTGATTTGTCATTTGCCTGTGAACTGGGCCGTTAGCGCTGGGTTACTGTTAGCTTCCGGCTCAATCCTAATCCCTCCCTTTGAAGGCCGGCCAATCCAATCCCATGGTTGACACCGCCAGAGTGGATTTACACACCAGTGTGACCTTCTAGCTAATCTTTCCCCAATGAGAGAAACTGGCAACGAGTTCAACAAGCTAACGTGTCCTTTTTGTTTTTCCTGCAGAAACACGGAAAGCCTTTTTCTCAACATGCACTTGGTTTTAGAAAAATGGGGGAAAAGTCACACGGGCCTCACTTGACATTTAGAAAATCCTCATGTTTCTGCCTCTGGCTCGGTGTTCTGGGTGTGTTGAGGTGGCGTTTGCTCACATCCCTGGCAGCATTTGGCACATTCACAGATGTGTCATTTAAGGTTCTTCACACCTAGTGTGTGTTTAAATCCCTTATCTCATTTGATGATTTCACCCTTTAACTTGGCTGCTCGGGCCTTGTGAGAACACAGGAATGGGACAGACAACCTGTTGAGAGGGGGGCTCAGATTCAGCAGCCTGAAGCACTTAGACTTAGACTGAGAATTAGACTTCTCTTTATTAATCCTTTTGGGATGACTCCCACAAGGAACTTGAAATTTCCAGTATCAGTTTTAGGAAGAAGAATACAGTATGGAGAGAAAAACAGAGAAAGACAGTAATAATGACAACAATAAAAAAAACACGTTGGTTACAAAATATGAATTAAATCATAAATTATCTTGACATCATGTTATACTGTATGGCAGTATATATATACAACCGGTCAAAAGTTTTCCATTGCACTCCATTATAGACAGAATACCAGATGAGACCAGTTTTTTCAACCAGGGCCCCAGTTTTCAGGTTAATATTACATGCTTACATAATTGCAAAAGGGTTCTCAGTTAGTTTTTTAAAATGATATCAGATTAGTATAGGAGGAATGGTTGTTTAGAATGGGCAATGTAGATATTGCATTAAAGATCCGCACCCCCCCTTCTCAGATCAGCTGGTATTCTGTCTAAAATGGAGTGGTATGGAAATTTGTGAGTGAACCCAAACTTTTGACCGGTAGTGTACATATTGTGAGAAATTGAAAAAATCTGAAACTAAACTAAATTATCAAAAAAGTCAACCCATATGTGATGTTTACAAGAAACCTTCAACCTTCTCTTGCCCATCAAGGTCAGCAAGGTATATAATCAGAATCAGAATCAGAGATACTTTATTGAGCCCCAAAGGGAAATTCTGCATTTGCACAAAGTGTACAAATATAATTAAAGAAATATAAGGAATATCAGGAGTATGGATATGTAATATCCACTCTACTATAACAAGTAAAAGTAAACCACGGCCCCTTTTACACATGCATTGCAACCCTAACTTTATGTAGACATCACCCGGAGGACACAAATGTCCATCTCCACTGCCCTCTGCTTAAAAAGCGAAGTGGGCCCTGCACCATTCCCTGACAAGTGGAGCTAAAAACAAAACATCTATTTGTGGCTGAAGCATCAATAAAGACGAGCTCAAAGTGCCTCTCTCGCTAAGTGGCATTTCGTTTTGTTTTTAATTTGGTCCCCCAGCCCGCCAGCCCTCCTACCTCCCCCCCACCACGCCTGCCATTGATCCATCTCCTTTGCTCCTGCCAGACCAGGCCAAAAGGGGCTGTGGATCCAACATGCACTCGCATCAGCAGGCAATCTCCAATCTCCTGCCATTTGCCAGCGTGGTACCAATCAACACTTTACTCCCAACCCGCCGAGTAGCAACCGACTCTGAAAGAGACAGAAGGGAACCTGGTGTGATGAAGACATGGAGTGTGTGAACGACTAGAAGAAGAAGGGGAGAGAGAGAGAGAGATACAGAAATAGAAGCAAAAAATGAGAGAAAGCAGGAAGGCAGCCCCGCGCCGAGCATTCTAAATTTACCCCGGTGCTGAGGCTCCCTGTCGTCTTCAACTCTTGCTCTCAAAAGAACTGTGTCTCTGCCAAAGCACACACACACACACACACACACACACACACACACACACACACAACCAAAGGTACAGTAACATCTTGATATTGCTGTATCCTAACCAGCCACCAACATTACAGTCAAATCAGAATAAATGAACAAGTTTCGAGGATGTCGCTAGTATAAAAATTGCTCTACCTCTTAATAACGTTTAAAAAAAAAAAGGATTTACCAGAGGCAGGCAAATTACTCCCCTGTGGATATGCATCTTTTTTCCAATAAAAGTTTCAGTACTTTCATATATTTCCCCACTTTATCATACTGTGTCCTTGCTGCCTTACCCGTCTCCTGACACGAGGTCTATTGATCCAATGCAGTTTTTTATCAAATGACCAGATTCTACAAATGAGAGTATAAATGGCCATGTAGGTCCAGAAAAGACAGATACTTTGAATATGTTTTATGCATTATTGGATTATTTACATTGTTCTAGTGGTGTGATCATTCAATAGGCAGCCTATCTGTTACGGTGGGGGGTGAGGTGAGGACCCAAAAGCAACAGGCAGCAGGCCGGAGGGAGCTTCACTAAAGCGTTTA
>NC_048420.1:1878547-1924997 GCF_013103735.1 Etheostoma cragini | reverse complement strand
GACCTGGGAAAACACTGAGACATACACAAGGGGGCAGAAACGGGAAAACAAACCCAACAAAAACCCCAAACCACAACACCTATCTATACAGTGTATGTGGTCTCACGATCCAGTACAATAAAAAAATATTTCATTTATTTTGTTGTACTTTGATTTTGATGCAATGCCTTTTTGACCCAAATAGATTCAGTTGCAATGACTTTTTTATAAAATAGATATCAGTTAGAATCAGTTAGATGAGGAGATTGATTCACATGAAATCAACAACGAGCATGGTGTTAGCTTAGCTTAGCTTAGCATAACAACTGGACGCAATTAGCTAGCCAGGCTAGCTGTTTGTTGGTTTCTGTCTCTTTCACGTCGTTACACATCTCTCTGTGGGTTTGTGTGTCTCTTTGTGGTCACTTTGTGTCAATTTCTAGTTGTTTGTCTTTTTGCAGTGATGTTTTGTTTTTGGTTGTTTTGCCCCTTTTTAAAGTCATTTTGCATCTGTCTCTTTGTAGTCATATTGACTGTTCTTGTAGTCCTTTTGTGTCTCTGTGTAATTATGTTGTGTCTATTTGTAATAATTTTGTTATCTATGTAGTTTTGTTGTGTCTTTTGCAGTTATGTTGTGTCTCTTTTGTAGTCATTTTGACTGTCTTTGTAGTCATTTTGTGTGTCTTTGTAGTTATGATGTGTCTCTTTGTAGTCATTTTGTGTATCTTTGTAGTCATTTTGTGTGTCTTTGTAGTTGTTTTGTGTCTCTTTCGGGTTGTGTAGCCCCGTTTCATAGTCATTGTGAGTCTCTCTGTGGTCTCTTTGTGTCTCTTTGCAGCCGTTTTGCATTACTTCATAGTTACTTTTTGAGTGTGTTGTATTTTTTGTAGTCATCTGTATCCCGTCGTTGTCGGCTTGTGCCTCTCAGAGTGACATTGTGCAGGTGAAGGCAGGGTGCCCAGTAGGCCCGTTCAGTATTCCATCCATGGCAGACATGAGCGTGGTGTCTTTTCCCCTAAACACTAGTTATTAAAAGCAAATAAACATATTTCTCAAAATGTCAACAGTTCCTTCATAAATAAAAATTTGACTAAAATGAAACAGAAAAATGGCATACAAACATATAACCCTGCTAATAAAATAGCACACAAGATAAGTGTTGACAGTTAACAGCCTTCAACCAGGAGTGGGGGCCAGGTAACAATAGCATTAGCTGCTAATGCTAACATCAGAGACAAATTTGATCAGCTCCGTGGTTCTGTATCAATGCAGCCTAAATCTGGGACTCGGTTTTCTGAAAAGTATTTGTTAATCTTCCCACCTCTATGGCATATCCCGGGGTTTAACTTTCTTGTTGTTAATGAATGAGAGCATCTTGTGATAACAGCATTAGGCTAATAGGCTAAAGAAGAAGTGTTCAATAAAGGCAAGTGCTGACATTTGAAAAGTAAATGAATAGAAATCCTCAAAGGTAAAAAGGCAACAAAAAAAGGCATTCATTGAGTCAGAGCGGTAATGAGAAATAGACAGTGGGGGGGGGGGTGGACTTGCTGAAGTTAAGTGAAAAAGTAGACCCATTGGGAGAGAAACAGATAGGCAGAGATATTGGATCAGGCAAATATTGAACAAGAGCAACAGCAGAGACAAAGCGAGGAGGTGAGAGAGAGATCGTCAGAGTGTGAAAAACGGAAAGCGCCAGGACCAACGGTAGATATATTCACGGTTCCCGTTCCCTGTGGCTGCGTGCCCGGGAGCATCGGTGACGGTGGAGGGGCCGGAGCAAGGGGCCCCGCACACAGCATTTGGTCATTTCACAGAGCGCTGCTGCCCACCAAAACAATGTTGAAGCAATAAGAGCTAATTACGCGCTAATGGCTCCCTTTCCACTATCCTCCTCTAATTGGCTGGCACCATCTGTGTTGTGCACACACACACACACACACACACACAAACACACAGGGAAGCGTCCCAAATACACACAAAGCTCCCATTCTCACAACGCAAGCATCCACAACAGGCATCAATTCAACTCTTAAAACGACAAACAGGTCCAGAAATTGAGAAAACAACACGATATATTTCATTCAAACCAAGTAAAGGTGACGAGAGATTCTCCAACAGGGTGCTCGGTCACCCAAGGGACGCATTTACAGTTTATACTGCCGGTGAAACCTTTAGCTTGTTTGCATTGATTTTTGCCGTCAGAGCAGAGCGGCTAAAATAACAGTACAGTCATGTGTTGCAATGAGCGGACTCAGTTTAACAGGAGGAGGGTTTTGGGGACTCGTTACTGCATCGGCTGATGGATCTCCTTAGCGCGTGCTGGGTTTTGCCTCACCTCCCTCCCACCTGGCACGTGAAGCCATGAAGGCGCTTCATTCTCAGGAATCGCTTGTCACTGCTCTCATCTCTGCGCTTCCTTCCCCGCAGCTCTTTGTTATCACTTTGCAGGGACTCTTTTCTGGCTGCGTGAAAACCAGCCCCGCAGGCAAAAAGGTGAATTGGCTACGGCTTTGAATGCAGCGGTTGCCGTGGAAACCACCTTTACCCAGGGTTGCTGGCTTAACTGACAGCTGTGGAAACACACACACACACACACATTGTCCTGTATAGTGATTAAATCCGTTGACCACCTGCTTGTTTACACTGCGGCAACTGATTGCTCTCTGTTTTCCTGTTTTCTGAGGCATCGTCCATGCCACCATCTGTCCATGTTTCCAGTTTGCAGCAAAAAAAATAATTTGTTCAGAACAGGTAGAGCACTTTTTTTTTCACACAACAATAAGATGCTTTGTATTTCGCTCTGCAACACACACCTTGACGGGCGGTCCCTGACTACAACTCTGTACCCACCGTGAGGCTCTCCTCCCCCCCCTACTGTGTCTATGCCGTCTTGTGCCTCCACTTGTTTACCAGCAAATATGGTGTGTTATGGTGTGTGTGTACAAATGCATGTGTGTTTGTGTGTAACTAATAGTAGTTGTGCGTGTGTCTCCAGGCCTTGTGTATTAAAGGCGAGACATCCACCTTGAAGTTAACCAGAGGCAATTGGACTGCTGTAGACAACTATGCACACACACATACACACACACACACCTGATTTTTGATGCTCTTTAGTACATTAAATGTGGGTCTTGAACACTCACATTTTTATTTCTTCACAAACAGAATCGCTTGATTCTAACACCCCGAAACCACCATTTGTCAGAGCTGGCACAAAGACAAGCGAGATAGCTGAATTTATAACACTTCGCACTTGTCAGCTCGGTAAAACAAAGCGTCCAGATGCAAGCTCAGAGTAATGACACTCAGTCAGAGCGGTGCTAAGATACCCAGCTTTGAAGCATTTTTACATCCCATATGGCAAAAACACCCAAATAGGCCATTTCATTTAAAATCTTACCCAACATGCTGAAAATCGTCTCGGATCTAACTTTGAACATCTGTCCTCCGTTTGTAGGATGGGGTGAAGCGATCTGTAGTCGGTCAAAAGCTTGTTTCGTTTGGTTTGTGGTCCAAAATATTTCTCAGTGTTGTCTTTTAGTCACCAACCATCGAGTCCAAGGTAAGTCTTGAGTCCCCAGTGTTGGAGTTCAAGTCCAAGACCGAGTCCCCAGTGTTCGAGTCCAAGTCTCAAGTCCCCAGTGTTAAAGTCCAAGTCTGAGTCCCCAGTGTTCGAGTCCAAGTCTTGAGTCCCCAGTGTTCGAGTTCAAGTCAGAGTCCCCAGTGTTCGAGTCCAAGTCCGAGTCCGCAGTGTTCGAGTACAAATCCGAGTCCCCAGTGTTCAAGTCCAAGTCCAAGTCCTCAAGTCACCATTATATGAGTTTGAGTCCTAGTCGAGTCCAGAGTCCAGACAAAAGCTACTTAAGTCATATCCAAGGACTCACATCAATGCCTGTTGGACATAAAAGTAGTCCGAAACTTCATCCAACTCCAAGTCCTATATCATTAATGTCCGATTTCATAAATCCTCAAGTCCAAGTCATCCCAGCGCAAGTCGAGGTCGGGTCACGGGTCTAGAGAATAGCTTTAAGTAGGTGAGCTGTTTACCACATGCTTTATTTACACTCTGCATCATTTTACTCTCAAATCCCAGGGTCAACCTGCAACATTTCACAGGAAGCGATTAACAATGCTGTGTGTGTCTGTGTGTGTGTGTGTGTGTGTGTGTGTGTGGGTAGTGGACTGTTGTTTCACGTGCCACAGTGTTCTGCACCTCGTCCCTGAGTGTGACAGGAGCAGATGTTAAAGCCAGCGCCAGCCGCAGGGCTTGGAACACAGCTCCCATCAAACAAAACTGTTTCCCCCCTCTGGACGGCGGCTCTGCAGGCCAGTTCTGCTCTTCATCCAGCGTTTGTTCTCTTTGTGCATCACAAATCCACTGCTGATGCCAGAGAAAGGAAAGAGACAAAAATTAACAGGCAAATGTCGAAGCCCCACCAGGGACAAAAAAGTTTGCACTTGTGTCACATAGGGAATTTGAAAAGCTGATTTTCTTATTCTTTCTATTCTTGTGGTACCAATGCCTTCTGGCTAAGGTTGTCACTACATTTAGGATGGACAGGTGCTGGGGTAGGATGTGCAAATTAAGCAGTTATGATTAGAAAAGGCGGTGAGTTATATAAGATAATTACTGTTTTCATTTTAGAGTGTTCATGTGTCACCTAAGCGTGTCCAGGATGGTATTCATCGGCATACTACATTTCCGTGATCGTTCAGGTGCCACTGGAGATTATGCTGGAGGTCCCTCACCTCCCTCTGTCTCTGTGTTGGCGTTCTAACCTCTGGCGGATCTCTGCAGGGTAAATCCAGACAGCTAGCTAGACTATCTGTCCAATCAGAGGTCTATGGTTACCTGGTCCTCAGATCTCTGCAGGGTAAATCCAGACAGCTAGCTAGACTATCTGTCCAATCTGAGGTCTATGGTTACCTGGTCCTCAGATCTCTGCAGGGTAAATCCAGACAGCTAGCTAGACTATCTGTCCAATCGGAGGTTTTTGTTACACGGCTAAAACCTTTGAATGAACTCATGTTCCACCAAAACCTTCAAGGCTGAGACACCCTTGCTCCTCCCAAGATGTTTGTGATTGGTTTAAAGGCATGCCAACAAACCAGACCAAGTTCTTCTTCCATCCCAGAATGCTGTTTGGACTAGCCAGACCCTCCTCCGCGGCGCTGTGGAAGAAGGTCTGGCAATGCGGGACTAACTGTTCCAAAGAGGCTTTAAAGGTTTCCTTTGCTTTCCGAACTTTGTTAATGTACAGCCGCTGTAACCAGTTTCAGGAACCAGCAGAACAGTAGTCCAAGGTTTGGGAGGTGCGGGGGGGGGGTCATCCTCAATGGCAGGCAGGTCCAGACCTTTTGGCAGAGCGTTCTGACGGAGAGCAAACACATGTAACCAGTGGGAGTCGGCCCATCTGTCTCTGTCTCCGGCTAGTGGCACGCACACACACACGATCACACACACACACACACACAATTCCTCAGGAAAGTGAGACATGAGCCTGTGTTGGCAGTGACAAACGAACTGCACGCCGAGGGAAAACCAGTTGGAAGATGAAGGGGCCAATAGATCAGACAACTGTGACTCTCCCTTTCTCTCACCCTCAGCTTTCAGGAGCCAGGTCAAATATTTTAAAGGGTCAGTTAACTCAAATTAATCTTTTCTAAAACACATATCTCTCTTGGTACCTTGCCACACAGTTCTTATTTGCTCAGGTTTTGACATCAAGACAACCGTGATATTATTGGAAGGTGTCATGTGACGCCCCATTCTCGCTCATCAACACGTCAGTTTTAAAATGTGGTAACATCTTTTTTTAGGCAACAAAACATCTTGGTCTTCTAACAAAGTTGTGAATCAGAAAGGATGTATTTGTCACAGTTCGGGGAATTGTGGACCCAAATGGAGAGATCAGGTAAGAAGGGTTTGAGCGTGAGGATTTCTTAACAAACGGCAGAGTTCCAACCAACACAGGGATCCAAAGAGCAGTAGGCTAACACAAGGTGTTCAAAGGAAGAAGGATACAACTAAAGTCTAGAATGATGAAAAAAACAACATCTGGATCTCAAAAACAGGAACGCAGAGACTGGGAAAAACTCACAGGAACAAAAAACCACAAGGAAGATTCCCAACACAGGCACACCAACTGAAACATGCTGATAGGACACCAAGACAAAAAGATGATCTGACACGAGCCAAAGTAAAACAGAGGAACAGGTGATACAACAGGTGAATCACATCAGGGAGGGGCAGACCGGAGAGACAACACAGGAGGTAAAACTAGACAGTATTTAGGTATTACAAATTAGGTATTTACAAGTATTTTTTCCAACGGCAAATTCTCATTTCAAAGTTTTCATGGGTAACATTATCATTATTATTGGTTAATGGTGTGACCATGGGCGTTGTTAGGCCTGGGTGTCCCCGGCTACAGCCCTGAATGCTTTATGAATAGTCCTGGATCTAGCATTGGATCTCTCTCTCTCTCTTTTTTAAATAAGAATAATAGATTAAATTAAAAAGCACTGAAATGGAACATGCCAATTATGAGTTTTTTCACACTTCCAGTTCTTATATTTTTTGTAGAACTCATGCTAGAACTGTAACTTTGTGAAAAGGTAAAATCCGCACAACAGCTCAATGCTACAAAAAATGTTTTAACATTACCCTTAAGGGTCAAGGGTCACCTCAATGAAATATAGGTTATGGGTCACTGCAATGAAATATAGGTTAACTGGCACTTCAATGAAATATAGGTTATGGGTCACTGCAATGAAATATGGGTTATGGGGCACGTGACACGGGTATGCACTAAATCATCTTTTTCAGAACAGTAACTCTGTCCTGTTAATTTTCCCGGGGAATAGACTGGGCAGCTACCAGCATGTTGTATTTGTTGCTGTAACTTAGCAACCGTCTCTAAGAAAACTGTAAATGTGTAATTTAGGGAGAAATCATGGCCAAATCTTACTAAAACACTGATTCCATCAACCCCAGCCATGTAAATTGAAGCGTTCCAGTCGATGACCAATGGCCTTACTTTCAATTTCTATTTTATTTTTATAGCGCTAAATCACAACAACAGTTATGTAATTGCGCTTTTCATGAAAGAGCAGTTCTAGACCGTACTCTGGGATGTCATTTACAACAACAAAAAACATTTCCCACCAAGAGCAAGCACTAGGCCACAGAGGCAAGGAAAAACTTATTTTAAGAGGCAGAAACCTTGAGCAGAACCAGGATTCAGGGTGGGGGGTCATCTGCCTCGACCGGTTGGGGGGTGAGAGAAAGAGACAGAGAGAGAGACACAAACAGACAGACAGAAAGAGACATAAAGAATTGCAGCAGAGGGTGTTGAGCAGGAACATGGAGGCAGCAGGTGACTCCAACCACAGATCCAGAGCCAGAAACACCTGCAGGAAGCGGTAGAAGGAGAGAGGAGAGGGGCAAGAGAGCATAAGTCTCACAAGGAAAGGGAAGAAGTTGAGTTAGTAACATGCATTAGTTAGTAACATGCATTAATGGAATGAGTATGTTTACAGCACACGTCTTCATAGCTTCTTTTTCACGGCCATTTTACTGTCAATGACAGGCTTAGCGTATTTGCTAACTTCCTGTCGAACAGGAAACATCAAAATAAAAGCACAATAAATAATTACAATACAAACTTTGCACATAGATGAATACTGTGCATTGGGGTCATTGACATGTTTTGTTAACATATTAGGAACTGATGGTTAGCTTTCTAATTTGTAATTATTATCATAGGTGGTGACTAAAATTATACAAAATAAACTGAAATAGGTTTCATAAACATTGTTTTGCACCAGATTGATGCATTTGACATTTAAAGGGAGGGGGCAAACTAGATGACTGTTCTGGTCTTGGGTTATCCCCCAATGTTTCAAGACCCTAACAACGCCTCTGTGTAGGATCATTCATTTGAAATATTTCAAATCAAACGTCTGATGTCCTGAAACACACCGAGGTAACTGAGGTTATGTTCCCAGGCTGGATGTCAAAACGATGTTGAGGAAGATTTTCTTACTTCTGCAACAGACTTCTGTGGCAGACTCTCTATAGGGAAGAAGAACGCCAGAGGCGGGAATCAGAGTATCAAATATGTATCAAATACAGAATATTCATTGTTGGAATTTGGGAACTCTATTTCATTTCATGCTGATTCTGAACGCTTCCAAATCTGACCCAGAATCAAAAAGTGAAAATATTTCCACTACTAAATTACTATGTACTTACTTTTAGATGTTTCATTCCAAAATGTACCTCAGACGTAGTAGTCAGTAACCCTTCCTTATCCAATTCTGTTTTTATCCCCTCAATTTGATCAGAGTGGGACATTTTCCAACACAATTGCTCACCTTACGTACTGATGATTCTACCGGGTGAGCCATCCAAGCCTTGAACAACCCCAACTGAGAGTTACCACCTTTCAAAACCACAGCAACACCTTTTTCCACAGCCATAACCTATCCACAGAATCTACAGAACATACCGTGACAAGAAAGTGAATAGATTGTAGTTTCAATGTCAATTTCCAATGCTGTGAATACCATAAAGGAAATGCCATTCACACAATGTCTCACAAGCTGAAGAGAAACAATGAAAACCATCTAAACAGAGCTAGAATGCAGTAGAACTACCTGACAAAATCATCAATTGTGATAATCCTTTAATTCCTCAACTCCACCGTGACTATTAATACTTTTTTTCCGCCCAATCTGTTTTGTTATTCCTTGCGGTGATAAGGATGGAAAGATAGGTGTGTGTGACAGAGAGAGAGAATTGGGAAAGAAAGTGAGACAAAAAGAAGAAGCGTGGGACAGATTGTGAATGTGTGTGGGAAAGGCGGCGACGGCTTTCACCTCCATCACATTTCATTACCATGCGTCTGTCAAGCGCAGACTGAGGTCTTGTTGCCAATGGCAATGTGGAAAGGGAGTTAAAGAGCATCAGCATCTTTTTTCTCCCTCCTCCCTCTCTTTCTCTCTCTCTCTCTCTCTCTCGCTCGCTCGCTGTCTGTCCGTCACCACCGTCTCTCCTCCTCTCTCCCTTTCGGAGCGAGAGCAGTTAAACACATCAGCATGTCTGTCATCACTTTAGCCTCGCCGTCTGCAGACGCAGACAAGAAAAGTCCATTATCGCTCCCCTCAGTGTGACTATTTATCTCTCTCGCCATCTCGCCTTGTCACTTGCAAACCCACCCACCCACCCACCTACCCCGCCTGGGCGTACACACACACACACACACACACACACACACACACATATATACACACACAAACGCGCACAATGCACACTAACTAGGACTGTGACAGCAACACATTGCATCACTTGTCTTTTTGTTTTTTAGTGAAAAAGATGCTAAGCACCCCACTCTCCCAAAAGGGGTGTGTATCTAATCACATTGTCTGGTGTGTGTGTGTTTGGTGGGGGGTGGAGGGGGTGGGGGGGCTCAAATATGAAGTCTGGATTGAATAATGCTCCCCCTTCCCCCTGCAAGCATTTTCCATGTGCTCTTTGCACCTTAAAATGAATTATTAGTCATGTGGGTTTTACCAAGATATATCTGAACATGTTGAGCTACATAGAGTACACACTGAGGGTCTGGGGGGACAGATAGCCTGGCTCTCAATAACTCTGGCTGTCTTTTTTAAAAACTTCTTATGAATCTAAATATGCTTTAATGTATGGCTGCGTTGTGCTAATGATCATTTACATTAACCTGTTGATTCATGTCTCGATTCATCGATTAGTTGTTTGTCGATCGGTGTTTCCCAGAGCCCAAGATGATGTCCTCAAATGTCTTGTTGTGTCCACAACGCAAAGATATTCAGCTTACAGAATTTCTCTCTTTTTTTTTCTCAGAAATTACTCAAACCAATTAATCATTTAACTAAAATAGTTGTTGATTAATTTAATAGTTGACAACAAATAAATTTGGATTCATCTTTGCAGGCCTACTTTAATGTTCAAAGGAAACCTTCTTTTTCCTCATACTGGGTCTGAATATACCTGTACACCCCCTCTTTGAGGATCCGTTTTAGCGCCTGTCTCTTCAAAGGCGCTGACGCACCAACCTGACAATCGTCAGTTGTTCCGTGACGTCGTCCGTCGGAGGGCGGGCACTGCCGGCAGCGAGACTCAAATGACCAATCTGATTGGTAGACTGCTAACCTGGAAATGATGGGCATGGCTAGCGCTACTAGAGTCTCTCAAAATCTGACGAAAATCTGACGAAAATCTCTCCGATTTCGGTGAACTATTTTCGTAAAATTTGAGATCGTATTTTAGACAGTCTGGCTTTGAATTTCTGGAGAAACCTGACCTACGTGACACGTTTGTCCAATCAGCCGCTGGTTTTCCTTTTTGGGCAACAATACAGATTAGCACCACCTGCTGTCATGGAGATGTTATACATCTTGTCGCTCCAATGTGTACCGAGGAACTTTTTTGACCAACTTGGGGAGACTGACCAGCTCCAGAGCCTTTTCTGCCGAGGGTCGGCCGTCGGGTCGGTGTGTCAGGGGCTAAAGCCCCCCCCCACCTCCAAAGTAAAACCCAGCGTGCTTTAATTGTCAGCGTTTCTGGGTCTTCCATATCTGCAATCTCAGCATTATTTTACCGTAGTCACTACCCTTTGTGAGTCGAGTTCAGATGTGAGTTGCACATGCTCAGATTTGAATCCAGATCTTTTAGCTATCTATGACTGGATGATTGCTAACGTTAGCTCAAAACGCCATTCAAATGACAGCCTTTGTTGTGTTTGATTGCTAGCTTGTACCTAGCAGTGAACCAACTTTGTTAAGTAGGTCCATTTTTATTGTATTGAGATTTCAAAAGTCTCTCGTTAGCGGGTTCTACTTCAGCCTCTAATCTAGAACTGACTTCGGGGATCATGCTGTGAGAATGTGATAAATTACCCTTATGTAATGTATCTCATGATTCTGGGGCTAAGCACATCCGCGTGAAATCTCTCATTGTCGCAAAGTGACGCATGCGCACCTCACATCTGCATTCCACTCAAATCGGGTAAAGACACTGGGATTGCAGCCGGGGAATGACTGTAACAACGCTGCAGCTGCACTTTCTACCTATAAAGTAAAGTTAAGACATCACAACCGTACATAAGTCACCAAACACATAAATATCCCTCATTAACAATATGGCACCTTTAATTAAATTGTCATCTAAGTTGTTTGTGGGTGTTATATTAATGTGTCCTTATTAGTCCCACACGGGGAAATTACAATTTACCTAGCTTTTCTTACAAGTCGTTTCTTCCTGCTTTCAGTTGTTATGCTCAATATTCCATACAGAATACACAGACATGAAATCAATCATTCTAATAATCTCACTCTCCCGAAAAGAAAGCAATAAGTCTGTTGAATAGAGTATTGAACTATTTTCTTTGAAAGACTTCACCTCCTGAACTAAGTCAGATGAGATGTAAATGAGCAGCTTTTCATTTCCCACTGGTTGCTATGCCGATGTCGATCTTCCAGCCCTCAGACCTTGAAACAAAATTCACTTTTAAGACTATGAATGCCTTTAAAAAAAAAAAAAAAAAAAAAGCAACTCAGGTCCATTTCAGTACTCTGAAGTTTCTCCCTGGACAGTTATCTATCCAACTGCATTGAAGCAAAACCCCTCATTTTAACTACAAAAACTCCCTTTAATGGCAAAGCCAACCCTATTTCAGCTACTATCATCTCTTCAAAACAACCCCCCACTCTCCATCAGAGTGCTTTGTAGTGTTGAGGTGTGAACGCCGCGTGTCTAAGTGGAATGGATGACCGGTCAGGCAGGACGAGGTGTCGGGGAAATGCTCCATCCCATCAGGTAGATCCCCCATCAGCACTTAAGGGACGTCTCAGCTTTCAAGCCTCGAGTACTCTGACAGAACGCTTTAAGGAGCTCCTTTAAAGCGCTGGCTATCAACTAGAGATGGAGAAGAGACTCGTACACACACACACACACACACACAGCGCAGTCTGGCACAAGCCCAAATGTACAGCATTATACCAAAGTGAGGCAGACGTGGCAGAGCCGGTGTAGGAGTGAGGTGAGATTGCAAGTCTTGTGGCAGGAAGAAGTAGGAAACTAACTCAAAGAAATAAAAAAATGGGGGTATTTTTGTGAATCTTTTACCAAAAGAGCTAAACAGTGTGGTTCTCTCCATAAGGACTTTTGACTATTAGCCATTATATCACTCAATAGCGCATGTACAGGTACTGAGCATGAGTGTCAATTGTAATTTCCCCTTGCCGGACTACTAAAGTATCCATTATTGTTATTAATGTGATATCTAAACCATCTAAAAAGGTTGGGAAATGAAAATCAATGCTCCTGTAGAAGCCAGAAGTTTGTATGAAATCAAGCTTCAAACACCCGTTTTAGTGCGATCTTTTGGAGAACACTACCCACAATCCTAAGCTTATCAGCAACTTCTGATTGGTGAATCTTGCGGTTACCATGGAAATGTTACAGCTAGAGTGAGCTCCAACCACTGAAGGGTGTGAAAGTTTCTGTCTTTACCTTTGCTTTTTTCATATTGTTTTTTAAATGGGTTATGTCACGATTCATTTCAGACCTGGTTGTTTTCCCCAAGCTTAAAACTCTTTATATAACCCTCATTTTGTCCTTGGGTCCAATTTGACCCGTTTTTGGTTAATTTTATTTTTTGTCACAAAAAAAAAATGGGCCATCGAAATAAAAAAATATCAAAAAAACTTTGAAAAAAAACACTCCCAAAAAAAAAAAAATATCAAAAGAAAAAAGGACCCAC
Organism: Etheostoma cragini; assembly: GCF_013103735.1. NCBI lineage: Eukaryota > Metazoa > Chordata > Actinopteri > Perciformes > Percidae > Etheostoma > Etheostoma cragini. The sequence goes on along the minus strand of NC_048420.1, from coordinate 1,912,209 downwards.
AACTGTTATGGTACGGCAAGGTGAAGGACCCAAACGCAGAGAACCAAGAAGCAGGCAAGGGCAGGTACAAACGGGTTTATTGACACAGTCCAGGAACACACAGGGAACAGGCAAGGTCCAAAAGCCAGGGAAATCTAAAACACAAAAAAATCCAAACGCACAAAAGGCAAGCAGTCCCAAAAACAGGTCCAGGGGTAGACAAAGATCAAAAAACAGGTAAACAATACAGGGATCAACTCACAGGGAATACAGGCAGAACAGCTGGACCGCAGACATGGACGTCTTCACAAGACACAAGGATCTAACAAGAGACAGAGGGAACACAGGGGTTAAATACATGAGGTAACGAGGTAACAGGGAACAGGTGAGACATCAGGTGAATCACATTAGGGCGGGGCTGGACAATCAGACAGGCAAAAGTAAAGCTAGACAAGACCAGACAAGACAGGAAACCATACTACCAAAATAAAACGGAACAGACACAGGGGAACACAAGACAGGACCAACAACACAAGACCGGGGAGAAAACCGAGACAAGGTCAAATGGGAAAATAACCCCAAACAAAAACCCCAAACCACAACACACAACATTGAAAAAGTGACAAAAATGTCGGAAAAAGCAATAATACTGTTGAAAAAAAGTGACCAAAAAGTTTTTTTTTCAATCTATTTTTTAAAAACAGGACAGTAAGGAGCAGGGAAATAAAACGATTAATTAAGTATCTTACACAATTTCAAAAAAAAAAAAAGAAATTGATAGATTTTTTGTCACAAAAAATGGGATGTCGAAATAAGTGCTGAAAATGTCAACAATGAAAACATCAAAAGACTTTGTAAAAAACACCCAAAAAGCACCCGCAACATTGAAAAAGTGACAGAAATGTTATAATAATGTTAAAAAAAGTTGTTTTTTAAGTACCAAAATGTTTTTTTTTCATGGTTGAAGTGAAGAGAACATGTAATGAAACATAAATTGAGATACTTAGCAGGAAAAACAACTTCAGGAACAAGAACCATTAAAAAGAGAACACATCAAGAGAAATATGTGCTGAGTAAATGTAAATATGATGCCTATGGATTTGAGAAAGATTACACAGTTAAACATTTCTTACCTGTTGGCCTATGCCTTGGCTTCATGTCTATAATAAAAAATAAAATTATAAGCTTCTCTAAATTACATGAATGAAGATCCGCTGTGTTGTTTCTGCAGTCGAGGCAGACGACTCACCCCGTGTTGTGTTCCTCGACCAACATTTACCCCCGTATCTATCTCCATCGCCAGACCCAGCTGCAGACCGACGATTGGTTTTGCCTGAGTAATGAGCACCATCGATGGAAAGTACAATTTAATTAGGAGCCGTGAAATGGCAACGCCGAGATGGAAGATACTGGAACAGGACGGGGATGGCGATTAATGCAACAACGCCTTTTCAGTGCTCCATCACTGCAATCTGATTTATTAATTACCCATGGCGGGGGGGGGGGCTTTATCTCGCGCGGAGAGACGCACTGGCGCGTGCACGCTCCCAAACGACAACATTTGATATCATGGCTTGTCTTCCCTCCGTGTGACGCCGAGCGCTGTGACTCGCGGCGGGTTTGTTCAAACGAGCGCTTGATTAAGGGAATGATTGACAGTGCAGTGCAACCAAAACACACAGGCCCCACTGAACATTACCTCAAACACACAATTGATTGGATTTTTTTTGTTTAGGTGAAGAGGTCAAGGTCGGTTGAGTGATTAAATGCAGTCTGCCTTCTGCTACTGTTATGGCAGGTAGTGGCATTCAGAGGGGAATAAAAAAAAAATGAAATCCCACTTTAATATCCAGCTGCTGGATGCCTCTGGCAGGGATTAGGACCAGATTACGCTTGAATGTGCTGTGCGTCCTCTGTGGCGTACTGTATGTCCACAAACACAATCCCTCACACAGACAGACAGATAGATGTGGCACGAGGGAGAGACTCAATTTCAGGTTAACTTCTCTTCTTCTTCGTCTTTTTTGCTAAATCAAAGCTGTGCAGTGTCAACGGTCCCGTTACGTGCTGCTCTTTGGATGCTTTGATATAGACTTTGGTGGTCCCCTAACACCCCTAATAAGACTATTTCCCAAAATTCAGCCTTGATGCAGAATTACAGCCACTAGAGCCAGTTTCACAATGAACTTTCCTTGGGATGTTTCATTTCTGAGTCTGTAGCTTTTGAGGAGGAGAGAGGTTTGGGGGGTGGTGGAGGTTGGGGGTTTGGTCTTAAACCTCAAAAGGGGCAAGATTCCAGATCGGCCCGTCTGAGCTTTCATTTTCTCAACGGCAGACCAGGATACCCAGGGCTTGGTTTACACCTATCGCCATTTCTAGCCACTGGGGGGCCATAGGCAGGCTGGGGGAACTCATACTGTATTAATGTTAGTGACATTTTCACGCCATGGGACCTTTAAATCGAGGCAGATCTGTAAGATAAGATGAGAAAAACCTTTATTTGTCCCACAGTGGGGAAACTGCGGTTTGTAACAGCAAAGATAAGAGCAGAGATAGATAAGTGTGCAGAGATAGGTAAGTGTACAAGATATAGCAAACTGCATTGTACAATAAATTACACATGGGACATGTTGCACAGAGTCAAAGGTGTTTGTTGTGCAGTCTGGATGGAAAGACCTGCAGGATCTCTCCTTCACACAGCGGGGGTGCAGCAGCCTGTCACTGAAACTGCTCTCCAGGGCTGACAGGGTGGATTTCAGGGGGTGTGACTCATGGAGGCTTTATGTATACTGAGACACGCTTACATACAGTACACGCATGTATAGTAAGCAACCACTTAGTACTCATGCTGTACATTCCTGATGCTGCAACACTGGAATCTTGCTCCTTATGAGGTCATAAAGGGGAAAGGTGGCCTCCCCTTTCTCTGCTTTGCCCGCCCAGAGAATTTGACCCACCCATGAGAGAGAGACATCATGGCTTTCAAACAAAATAAAGTGGCACTTGGTCAAGGTGACACCCCCAGCCTCCACCTTGCCCCCCTCTCTCCTCAGAAAGGACATTTAAAGCTACAGACACAGAAATGGCCCATCCTATGGAAATCTCTTGGTGGGACTGGCTCTAGTTGCTGTAATTCTGTACAAAGGCTGAATTTTGGGAAAGAGACTTCAGATACAGTATTAGGGACCACTAAGGTCTATACAAAAGAGACTTCAGATACAGCATTAGGGACCACTAAGGTCTATATAAAAGAGACTTCAGATACAGCATTAGGGACCACTAAGGTCTATATAAAAGAGACTTCAGATACAGCATTAGGGGATTACTAAGGTCTATATAAAAGAGACTTCAGATATGGTATTAGGGGACCACTAAGGTCTATATAAAGAGACTTCAGATACAGTATTAGGGACCACTAAGGTCTATATAAAAGAGACTTCAGATACAGTATTAGGGGACCACTAAGGTCTATATAAAGAGACTTCAGATACAGTATTAGGGACCACTAAGGTCTATGTAAAAGAGTCTCACATACAGTATTAGGGGACCACTAAGGTCTATAAAACCATCCAAAAAACACCATGTCATGGGACCTTTAGTCTAGGCAAGGCAAAACAAAACCACTGAAATAAGAATTGAAAATACTCAAAATAACTTGAAACTGAAATAAAGTTATAATAGGTATATATATCCTTGGCCTTTGTTTTGACGTGTACTTATTTACAGTGTTGCCAACTTGGTGACTTTCTCGCTACATACAGTGACTTTTCCGATGCTTTTAGCGACTTCATTTCTAAAAAGCGACTAGTTGACCAATTAAGCGACTTAGAATTTACCTCCAGTAATGAATTCCCATGGTCCTCAGAGTAATTGCCGTCCACAGCTCGTCTGCCAACAGAGGGTCTCCCTCTCTCACTGCCATGGGAAATGCTGAACCAGAGCCTTGAAGCTGATCTGGTTCAACAAGTCACACAGGTTCATACAGGATCAGTCATATTGGTAATAAATGGAAATGTGCATTTTTGTGTGGAGGTATAACCCAGTGCGGTATACTCAACAGAGGCCGACAGGCGTTAAGAAATTTGTTAGAAGGCATTCGGAAATGTCAACAGAGGAGCGCATCGGCGCACACGGGGCAACAAGCACACGTTAACAAGCTGGCTTTCAGTCTGAGGATTATTTCAGACCCCACACCCACTTTGTGCAAAACTTATACCAATCCTTATTTCACCAACCCTTCTCCGCTTGCATCTCCAACACATCTGCTTCTTCTTTTCTCTCCTCTGTACACTTTCCATTGAGGTCTCTTAAAGGAGCCGCAGCACCATTTTACAACAAATATCGGGCCTGATGTGACCGAGCCCGACCCGACCTGAACCTCATTTCTAAATATCTGTCCAAACCCGGCCCGAAGGGACCCGTCAGGCTCAGGTTGGGTATCCATGCCTTAAGTGGTGCATTCAAAGTTATTGTAAAACACCCTTTGCCCATCTAGTAGTTGTTTTTGGGACATTTAACAGCAATTTATTGGTGAAATAAGTTACATTTTTAATAAATTATTTAATTTTGAACATATGGCCTCAGCAATGAACAAGCCGTTTTTTAATGGCGTTGACTGTCATTTTGTGCGATTTCTTTAAAAAAATCTTTTTAAGTAAACTAGCCACTGTTAAGGAACCGGCTTTAATTTAGCACCGGTATTCGAAAAAAAAAAAAAAAAAAAACGATACCCAACTCCACAACCACAAATGTTATTCAAACACACACCTTCCTTTCCCCAAACGACACTCCCACACTACCTCTATCTCTTTCCATTCATCTCTCTCTGCCTCCACTTCATTTAAAAAAGACCTTGATGTCTGTTTGAGGGTTTGCCACGGCACATTTCAACGGCAAATCTAGCGTGTCATGCCTGTGCCAGCATTGCCAAGTCGTCATCATTCATGGAGATGACTCACAAAGCAAGGCCAAAACACAAATGCCGAAAACATGCCTTTGTGTTAGAAGAAGAAAAGGAACAGATTTGCCCTGATAGGCCTCCGCTGCCACCAGACTCGGAGTCCATCTCGATGATCAAAGCCTGAGCAGGTGTATCAAACAGCAGCCTTGGGGTTTGAATATGGGGGGGGGGGAGATGGGGGGATGCTTAACATATTGTGGGGAATGCATTGTCTTTAATTACCTTCCGTTGGGTCCACCTGCATGTTCGCCATACTGAAAAGAAACCTGCTGAGTCAAATCATGCAGAAAGTCAAGGTAAAATAAATATACACCAACTTCCTTGTTAACGGCTGGTTTCTCAGAGCAAAAAATAATAATAATTACCAACCTCATTGAGCACTCTCTGACATTCACATCAAGCTTGTGCAAAATCTATGATGATCCACGGTACAAAAAGAGGCGGAACTCATATTTACAGTGATCAAACAGGGTGGCGAACCAGTCCCTGAGGCATGCCTTCCTCCACCCACTCATACCCACACGCTCTGAACCTCTGCGAGCCGGCTAAATCAACATTTGATTTAAAATGATGGAAATGGAGGAACACAAGCTTGTAATCCTGTAAAGGGTGACTCCAGCGTGTTTGAAATGGGTCCCAGTGGCGGTGCGCTACTTCCTCCGGGGCGTTGGTAAATGAATCTGTCTGCAGTCACACCGCCAAATGAACACGGAGAGCTAAGTAAGAGAGCGACGGGTGCGGCAGTTCATTTATGAAAATGTATTAGGATTTATGAGGCAATGAAGTGCAAAGGTGCTTCATTACTCTCCCAGCGCCGTCAGTCCACCACGGTTGAAAGTAGAAATGACACTCTTAAATGTTTCAACTCGGGGTTTCTTCCCTCCTCTGTAATGGAAGGAAACTGGCATTATGAATAATATTCTAGAGTCAGTTTTGAAAACCTCTCTTTTCTCTCATTTTTATCCAGGGACGATCCAATTCTAGGACTTTTTGTTTAGCCATTATCTGTTGCTTATGTATTTAAAGGTAGCCACATGATCTGAGGCCAAAACAACCGGTGCCATATTTGCTGAGATTATTCAGATATACCACATTGTGATTATGTTACATTCCATTCGGTGAAAACTCTAAAGAAAGCCAATCCATATTTTAAATGTGTATCATGAATTGTTACACGGTTTTCCTTCCTGAAGATGTATCTGCTTGGACCAACCTTGAATCAGTCCTCTTGTCCTCTGGCGCCTCTTTCTCATTTATCTACTCTCACGTCATCCAAGTGAGTGGACACGCACCACAAAGCCATTGTGATCGGATTTGTTTATGACGTAATGGGGATCTAAAAGCGTTCACATGCTACACTATGACTCCTGGTTGGACCAATCCTGAAGGCCAACCAGGACCAATGAAAAGAAAATGGTGCTGATCTCCAGAAGACATGTCAACCAGAAAGAATACGGCGGCCTTGTGTGTGTGTGTGTGTGTGTGTGTGTGTGTGTGTGTGTGTGTGTGTGTGTGTGTGTGTGTGTGTGTGTGCGCGTTCCTAAAATGTGAAGAGTGGATTTGCTGCTTCAGTGCATCCTGGTTGAGGTCTCCAAGGAGGATAATGGAGAAAGCTTGTTGTAGACTTTGTGTGTGTGTGTGCGTATGTGTGTGTGTGTGTGTGTGTGTGTGTGTGATCCAAACTGGATCTCTTCTTTCTTAACCATATGAATGTCATCCATCTCTTTTGGGGATTATTTCGCTCACTAATGCCTACGTTTTTGCACTGCAATTTTTCACATTTTGGTGTAAATCAGTTGCATCGTTTTTTTAAACAGGTCAGTTTTCAGATTATTATGTGCTTACATATCAGAATAGTAAACAGAGTGTGCATTTTGAACATTGAGTGAATGGTTTCTGATAATGGACATTGTCTATATTGCATTAAAGATCAACCCCCCCACTCAGATCAGCTGGGATTCTGGCTAGAATGGTGGTATGGAAATATGTGTATATCTCAATGCTTGCTCTTTATGTGTCTCTTGCCTTGCTTTGGTCTTTGTCTATTAACCTTTTGTCTCTTGGATTTCAATAATGGTATTTTAGCATTATTTCTGGCATTCTAGATTGAAATGAATCCTTCATCCATGTTTATTTTCCAGGTCTTTCATTGTATATTTTTCTTGTACTAAACACAAAATGAAAATAAATAAGCTGCAAAACAAATTGGATTGTTGAGGTGGTGGTTTCAATTTATTTGAGCTGGGATCGTATTCATCAAACTGCAAGAAAATCTATCAATTACATTTCTTATGATGACTGATTGTACCAGCTTGAGACTTCCAGAGAGCTACTGAGGTCGGAGCCCAGTTGGGTCAGAGTTTATCCTAGATGTTTGCAGAGACAGAGGGGCGGCACCAAAGATGCATTTGTATGCAAATCTCCTTGCACGCAATTGGATAAAACTACAACCAATCACAACACAGGGTGACGTATCCAGACCCCAGTACGCTTAGCTAGCAGCACCTATATCAGATACACCGATGTGATTGGTACAGCTCGTCTCTGGCCCCGCCTATATCAGATACACCGATGTGATTGGTACAGCTCGTCTCTGGCCCCGCCTATATCAGATACACTGATGTGACTGGTGCAGCTTGCTTCTGGCCCAGCCTATGTCAGATACAATGATGTGATTGGTGCAGCTAACCTCTATATCAGATCCAAAGAATAAGGTGTAATTCATTGAAGTCTAATAAATATGGTCCATAGAAGAGATGGGAAGTAACGAAGTACAAACACTTTGTTACTGTATTCAAGTAGATTTTTCAGATAGTTTTTACTTTACTTTACTATTGATCTTTATGCCAACTTTTTACTTTTACCCCTCACGTATTTACCACAAATATCTGTACTTTCTGATTTTTACATTTTACAACATTGGCTCGTTACTTTAGCCCAACGGGGGAAATTGCGAGTCACAACAAAGTCACGCGCAAAAAAGCATAGAGATGTTACGAGCTAAAAGGGCAGAAAAGAAATGTTTCCTTTTTGCGTTAAATCGACATATCAACATGTTAGAGTGCCTCGCTGCATTAGTAACATGCCCCACATTGTCCCGCACAATGAGACTCTTTGTCCCACATTTGCTTTGTTGAAAATCTGGTCCACCTAAATATAGTCTGGATCTAATGAAGTACATTTCCAGGATAATTGCCGGACACGCTGGACATATGGGATGCACATGTTCCACCAAAACAAGTTCCTTCCCGAGACTTTACAGAGACTACTTTACAGAGTTTTACAGAGACTATTTTACAGAAAGAAATGCAAACAACCCAGAGTTTTTTTCTCCTATAATAGAATGTACATTACATTTGGTGTAGCCAGACCTGGAGATAGGTCTGGAAATGCAAGACTACCTTAAATCAAGCTGAAAGAAGGAAAGAAAAAAGAAGTAGCGTGTTAGCTTGATTTTAAACTTTAATTGACTTTTAATTTCAATATGATGTCCTAAAATATTCTGTTGCATATGATTCATCCGTTCTGACTCAGTATGATGCTTTTGGAAAGAGTAGTGTCTGTATGAAGGCCATAGGCCATGATGTGCGTGTGTGTGCGCGTGTGTGTGTGTATGTGCCTCCCATGCTTTCTGTCTGTGTGTATTTCATTAGAGGAGCAGAGAGAAAGGAACAGTACCCTGACTCGACACTCACACTCACAAGATGTCTGCAGGAGAACGTGACATCTGCTTGGCTGTTCTTTCCCTGCACACCAGCAGGATGGCGGCAACTGCTAACGGGGGTTATTAAGCGACAGCTTACACACAGGCCCACGTATTAGATCATCTAATGACACCTCATTATGTGACCGCCTAATGTTGGGTTTCTCCGAGGTCAGGATGCCGCTGTCTGCCATTTGCAGTGCTGAGAACGCTTTTTGGGAAAAACGGGGTGATTATTGGCGAGAGCCGCTCTCTCATTAGAAACACCGTGCATCGTGAGCAGTGCAGGGAGAGTGAGAACAGAATCTAATTATCGACCTCTTCCCACCTAGCCCTCTGCGACATCAATACTCCATCATAGCACCTTGTCCCCAGGGTGCAGACAAATCGGACTCCTACACGTGTGCGGTGTGCATGTGCACGTACACAGCAATGTATGCACGAAGTCATGAATAATGATGCTTTTTTTGTTCGGTGCAACATGGTATAACAGTTATAAATGATAGAGTTTGCCAGTTACGTGTGCTGTCCTACTGTTTTAAATTGTGTTTGGACTGAACCATTCTCCCAGTAAGTCACATATGGGGTTGGGTGGCGTTCACTTTTTTCCAATATTCTGGAACTAGCGGTACCTGTTTTCTGTAATTTCTTGTACTATTCTTGTACTTCTATTTTATTTTAGCCTGTTTTTGTTTTCTATCTCATTTTAAACTGCTCTTTAATGTTTCATGTGAGGCTCTTTGAGTTGTCTAGTTGCTGTAAGGTGGTGTGGAAATAAAGTTGCCTTGCAACCTGCAGCCTGTCAGTCAGTCCCCAGGGCATAGTGAACATGGTGATGTCATCCTGTCACACGTCTGACGTTAAACCATACCGCAACAGCGAGTAACAGGGCTGGAGTACTCGAGTCCGGTCTTGGACTCATGACTGTTTTTCTTTGGACTCGGACTTGTCTCGGACTCGCTAGTATTTGGACTCGGACTTGTCTCTGTCTCGGCCGCTGGTCCTGCCAAATATGGCTTTTGGTCTCAACCAAGTCCAGGTGTCTTTATTATGTTGATAATAATATTGGAAAGAAAGTGAAACCCAAAATGATTTTCTTGATACTGTCATGCATAAGACCTTTTTTTCCTGTCCTGGACACGGTCTTGTCTAATATATCTAATATATCTATATCTATATTATTCTTCCCACTAGTATAATGTCATTGCAACTACATTGCACATACATGTTGTTCATCCATTGGTACATAGCCATATTTATTTTGCTCTTATTATAACGCTGTTATACATTTCTTCTCCTGCTTATGCACCACCTGTCCATACTTGTGCAGTATATTGCACTTTTCTGCTTTTTTTGCACTTCCGGTTGGACACAAACTGCATTTCTGTCTTTGTACTTGCACACTGCACGATGACAATAAAGTTGACTCTAACCCTACAGTAGCTGAGACTTCTCTCTCTGTCCCTCATCCTTCGTGGTCTCTAGTCCTTCGCTGTCTCTCTCTAATGCTCGTGCTTCATCTAAGCTTTTCTTTTGTTTACAACTTTAACATACAAAGTATATTAGTCTATTATTATCTTCATAGGAAAAAACAACATGCTTGCACATTCAATTTTCATTTTCATTTCTTCATAAACTTAACGTTTCTTTTCCCCCTCTGTAACACATATTTCTCATCTCCTGTCAATTTTCCTGACTGTCTTTTGCAAACATTGTTTACCATTCAATGTGCACAGTAAGCTACGGCATGTTATTGTAAAATAAAATGGTCCTGCCCTTCTGGCATTTTCCAGAATTGCCAGATGGCCAATCCGCCCCTGAGTTCTCCGTGAATGTTGCCCCTACGCTAACTTTTCAGAATACTCAAAATCAGCCAAAACACAGTAAAGGCTCTGGAGACGCAAGATTTTACTTATGCTTTTTGGTTTCTCCCAAAGAGAGGGGGCTGGTGTCTCCCCTAGAGATAGGGTGAGAAGCTCAGTCATCCTAGAGGAGCTCGGAGTAGAGCCGCTGCTCCTTCACGTCAAAAGGAGCCAGTTGAGGTGGTTCCTACTTCTGGTAAGGATGCCTCCTGGGCGCCTCCCTAGGGAGGTGTTCCAGGCACGTCCAGCTGGGAGGAGGCCTTGGGGAAGACCCAGGACTAGGTGGAGGGATTATATCTCCAACTTGGCCTGGGAACGCCTCGGGATCCCCCAGTCGGGGCTGGTTGATGTGGTTCGGGAAAGGGAAGTTGGGGGTCCCCTGCTTGAGCTGCTGCCCCGGCAACCCGATACCGGATAAGCGGATGAAGATGGATGGATGGAAGAATACTGATTCCAACAATCAGAACTTGTCATCATCAACCTCTCACTACATGGCAGCTGCAAATTGAAATCAACATGATTTGAAAGACCTGTGTATCTGCGAGGGCTCGAGGTCGTGTCAGCTTGTGTGCCGCTAACCTGCTGAGAAAGACAGTCGGCAACACGTCGGCTTTAGGGTGATCATCTCTGATCCCACTCTCTGAACTTGTCCGGGAAAGCTAAATCCAGGCTTTGTTTCTTCTACACTAGGCTGCTCCGGGCCTTATGGCTTAAACCGGTCAAGAAGCATCATTTCTGTTCTACACTGCAAGACCGGTCTCAAGTGGAGGATCAGTGCTGTCGAACTGTATCGGTGTTGCTGTGGCTAGTAATGGAACGGATGCCAACTCAAGAGTTAAGCGCAAAAGTTTATTTTCGACCATGGAAACAGTACACCAATACTGGTGAAGCTTGTTAGTGAGGGAAAGGTTGGAGAAAGAACTCAAGGCCAACTAAGTATTGTTCTTAAAAATTTGACCCATTTTCTAAAAGTTTCCATGTTAGAAATTTGGGTTTCTATCAACCAAAATGTCCAAAACAATAACGTAGAAAGTAAAGAAAATTACCAGTTTACTGATTTCTTTGAATTTGGGTGTTTTATTCAATTTTATAGCATTTGAAAAAAAATTGATAAAAGAGCGTTGAAAAAAGTCACCGCTAATTGAAGTTATTGCCAATCTGGGACAAAGTTCTTGTTTACAACCAGTATTACTGCCATAGACCATACATGTGTATTGCCCAATTGGACTTATTTTTATGTGTCGTATTCTGAGATCACCATAACAATTCCTTAATTCTAACCCAAACCAAACCAATATTACATAAAATCATGAAACAGATCATTTTCAATAGTTACAGTCAGGGCTTTAAATTGAATTTTTTCCATTACCAGCCAACAAGGATAATAGATTTTAACCTTTTCACCTTCCCCATTCTACCTTCGCCTTCTCCCTTCACCTTCTCTGTTCCCCTTCTCCCTTCCCCTTCTCCCTCCGCCTTCTCCCTTTCCCTTTTCCCTTCATCCTCTCCCTTCCCCATTCTCCCTTCCCCATTCTCCCTTCACCTTCTCTCTTCACCTTCTCCCTTCACCTTCTCCCTTCACCTTTTCCCTTCACCTTCAACCTTCCCCTTCTCCCTTCCCCATTCTCCCTTTGCCTTCTCCTTTCGACTTCTCCCTTCGCCTGGTTTGGGTTCAAATAAGTATGTTTGTTAAATGACCTAAGTTAAGTACGCTTCTTTAACCCTCCTGTTGTACACTGTACTGAAATTAATAATCCGTTTACTGATATCTTTGAACATTGGGGTTTTATTCAATTTTATAGCACTGGAAAAAAAATAATAAAAGAACTTGAAAAGTGACAAAAATGTCAAAATAGTTTAGAATTTTTTTTTTATTTGGACCGAGCATAACAAATAGTTGCACATGGGGTGGGAGGACAACACGAGGGTTAAATGAGTCAACATGGGGGAAAAACACGGTCTCCTGGGGGAAAGTCACATTTCTTTGTCACATCCATCTGTCCCCGCACCTCCGTCCTAAGCGAGGACTTTCAATACAAACGTAGTTGTCAAACGTCAAAAAACGTTTGAAACGGGCACAAAATATGTTTCCCCTTTGAAACTTTACTGAGAATGCAGATTAGTTGAATGGGAACGTTTTTTATAGGATGCAGGGCGGCCTGCAGAAAAATGCCTCTACATGTCATTCTAGAGAGCTCAGACAAACATTAAGTAAAATTATGTTTTTCCCTTTGGATTGTTTGGCTGTAGCCTTATAAATCCCTTTCATAACAAATGATGAACCTTTAAGTTAAAATGCATGAAATTCTGCAGTGGAATCAGTATAAAAAGACAGAGAAAACCTTTAAAATGGAAGATTAAAAAAGATGATAAAAAGAAATGTTGTAAGTCCTTGGAAAAGGACACTTTTACTGGCAAGATAGATATGTTATGATATCAAAGTTACCCGTTTTCAAGTTATCAGACATGTTTTGTGTCACGGTAAAAATGTGGATGCTTTGTTTCTTCTACTTGGCAGCAGTGCTTACAGGTTGAGAAGCCACAAAGGAACTAAAGTGCATCTGGAGTTCCACTTGCGACCCGGCGCTTATTGTTTTACCTCAGGCACTGTGTCAGTCCTCTAATGTCTGATGTTGAACTTGGAAATGACAAGCGCGGGGTACAGACTGCAGGAAGAATGGAAACAAGTTGGGTGAGTGTTTGTTTCTCTCCCACTCGACACTTGGAGTGGAACCACAATAGGTGGGTGTTTCAACAAAGAGACAGGGAGAGAGAGATGAACCGGGACACATGGAGACGTGTGAAAGGGGGCGGAGGGGGGGAGAATCAGTGAGGCAGGTAAAAAGGAGGGAAGGAAGGTGGAGTGATAATTCCATGTGTGGGGGGAGACAGAAAGCTTTGCGTAGGGAGGATATATCACATGCAGTTCCATTAGTGTGTGTAATGGTGCTGAAAGGCGGCGTCCTGGTGCTGTTGACCGTGATGATAGTGGGAGTTGAATTAAACAGTCCCTGTCAGCTGGTCAGATGCGGTGCTGCTCTATCAAAGACAAACACACCACACACACACACACACACACAACTGCTCCCATGCAGCCAAGTGTACTGAGTGTCCAGCATGCTCGGCGTTGGACCGCCGCTGCTGTGACGGTAATTGTCTCTGTAGCGTGTGCAAATTTACATTCAGCGCTGTGTGTGCACTGGTAATTGCTTTTCACATTAGGCCTATACCTTTTCAACAATGGGGATAACACTATAACTGTTATAGGATTGGGTACATTTGTCAGGAAACACCTCGGAAAAGCTGTCCAAGTTGGGAACTTCATAACTTACTAACGGCATTTTCACAACTATAGCTCGCTTGCTCTTGTCTAAATCAGTTGATGAGCAAATTCCTCTTGGATGGTTTAATTTTACACATTGGAAAAATCCAAGCGTCCAAACCATGTGTCCGGGGCAAGAAAGCAAATACAGGAAGAAGGTCTTTTGTGGACTAGTGCATATTCCTTGCATCTCAATGGTCCAACCAGCTCTGGCTAGCTCAAATCAAGCAATCTGATTGCATCATAGCTGTGATAAAATCAAAACACAGTGCAATGGCGATGACATGAAATTCCTTTGCACTCCACATCTGAGACAAGACATAAGAAACAACTCCCAAACTGATAGCTGGTGCCAGGGAGGGAAATTGTTCATCTGCACAAACACTGCCATGACTGATTTCAAATCGGCAAAGTGTCTCTTTAAAAGTACTCTATGCTTATATTGTACAGTATATAGTATACCAATATATTTCACTGCTTTATCTTGCCTTTAGACAACCATTTCCGACTTTAGAACTGAAGCTGTTATCCATGCTGTATTCAAAGCCACCAGACCCCATTGACAAAAACAGTCATTTTACCCTTTTACCTAGACTGTTCCACCGCTGTCTGTTCCGGTGCTTTGCATTATGGGACACAGTAGGCGAGTCCGATTGGAGCGATGCACATTTTATTTTCTGGTATTTTGAGAGATTTTGCTTTTGTTTGAATGCTGCATGCTACATTTTATCCAAATTGGTACGTACTGCTATTACAGTTGGCAGTTTTGAAAATAGCCTTTGTCAAAATGTTACTGGTTACCTAAATACACCTACCACTGCGGTGGAAACACCTTATCTCAAGCTATTATACTCTTTTACAGAGTTTTCATAGCAAACTGTTGTTAAAGCACTGGTGAAATCTACATGACCTTCTCTGGAATCAGCATGAAAGATTAAATTTGGCAACCTTATTTCTTTCTGTTGCACCATTTAACACCTTCTTCTTGCTCCACCACCACAAGACAAAAAATAAATCACATCCAACTGTTTTCTTATTGGACGAATCTCCACCAGCAAGTGGTTGTTTGAGCTTTATTCCCCCCAGAGACCTCAGGGCGGGGGTCATTGGGAATGATGCAAGGGAAAAGGCATGTCATGGTTTGGGTGTTTTGTCTTGTCTTATTGTGATTTCATGTCTTAACTTTCAGTCTCGTCTTGTATGTATTCTGTTTTCCTGTTTTATTTTGATAGTCTTGTTTTCTCCGCCATCTAATTCTGTTTTACTTCCTTATTGGCTGATGTCTTCCACCTGTCTCCCAGTCCTTGTCTCACCTGCCTCTTGTTACCTAGTGAACCTCTGCATTCGTGTTCCCCTTCTCCGTTGTCAGATCGTTGTCACACTGTTTTGTGTCAGAGTGTGGGTCGTCTACCCTGTTTTGTATTCCGGTTACGGGTATTTTTTGAATTCTGCCATGTTCCGTATTCTGGATTTTGCCTTCTGCTTTCATAACACTTGTTATCGGTTTGTACTTTGCGTTTTTTTAAGCTCAACATTCTTCGCCTGCTCTCTCTGCATTCGGGTCCAGCCTCCAGTGCCGTTCCGTAACAAGGCCCACGGATCAATAGCGGTTTTAAGTGCTGTAAGTCTTACCCACGAGACTTATTGATCCAGTTGCATGTCTTTCTGGTGCACTAAATTCACTGTGTTACAACAGCCATCTTTTCAATGCAAGGGTCTTAAACCCCTCAGGTTACGTTTCTCTCTCTCTCTCTCTCTCTCTCTCCATTTACAGTTAACCAATATTTATGAGAGTACACAAAGGTCAAATAAGAATCATTAATCAATACCAGCTGTGTGCTTATGGTTGTAGAACATGTGCTGGATATTGTATTTAGTTAAAAGACCCAGATGCTGCTCCATCAATCCTTATCCATTCTCACGCGTCCTGAGTGGTGCGCTCAGTTCATCTCTCTGGTCACTTAATCGATGAACTTTTGGTTCAGTTTATTTCCATCAATCACATACAAACACAGCATTACTTACATAACTTAGATGGTAAAAAACACACAAAATAAAATAAAGTGTCACCTTCGTTCATGCAGTGTCATCTTAACTCATTTGGGATCAATACTGATTGAAAAGGTGTAGGTTGAAGCATTTTCTTATTACATCTACCTTTGTTACATTCTATTTTACTCTTGGTTCCCTCAGGATATTATCAATTTATGTAAGATATGTTATCCATTTCTGTATTTTATATGCATATTATCACCCACATGCACAGACATAAAAATAAAACAAAGAATGATAGCAATATCCATATCCGACCCCCTCATAACTGTTGATTTAATTCCATTCAAATGATTCCACACCGTGTTCCATAGTGTCAGCTAGAGCTGGGCAATATATCGATCTTATGTCCATATCATGACATGATACCTGAAAAAGTTTTAGATTTTGGATATCGTTATATTGTAATATGGCGTAAGTGATGTCTTTTCCTGGTTTTAAAGGCTGCATTACAGTAAAGTGATGTCATTTTATGAACTTGCAGACTGTTGTAGCTGTTCTATCATTCCCCTTCACCCACTTAGTCATCCCATCCACATTATTGATGATGATTTACAGGGCTGTAGTCAACAGCACCTTTGTCGAGTCCAAGACAAGTGCAAGACCAGGACTAGTCGAGTCCAAGTCAAGACCAAGTCCAAAGAGGTTTGAGTCCGAGTCAGGACCAAGTCCCTGACAGAAAGTTCTTATGCATGACAGTATCAAGACAATACTTTTGGGATTCACTTTCCTTTCAATATTATTATCAACATAAGAAAGACACCTGGGACCTGTTGCACTAAACCAGGATGAGGGATTAAGCCGGGATATTCAAGTTATCCTGGATGAATTTAGCTTGATTTGGTTACACGAAACCAGATTGAATTAAACCCAGCCAAGTAACCGTGCAGATTTATTCTTTGCGGCTAGCCTGGTCCAAAGCAGGCTAAGATTAATCCTGGATATCTTTATACCACTTTCGTGCAACAGGCCCCTGGACCAAAAGCCACATATGCCAAGACCAGTGGCAAAGACCGAGACAAGTCCAAGTCCAAATACGTCCGAGAGCATAGGAAAACGGTCTTGAGTCCGGACTCAAGTCCAAGACCGGACTTGAGTACCACAACCCTGATTATTTATCTAAAATCTCATTGTGTAATTATTTTGTGGAAGCACCAATAGTCAACCTTACAGTATTGTTGCAGTATCAATATTGAGGTATTTGTGTACATATATCTTGATATTTGAGTTACTCCATATCGCCCAGCCCTAGAGTCAGCAGTCATGCAATAACTTAACCGCGTTATCATCGATCTAATCGGACTTTCGACCTTTGAACGCAGTGTTCGTTTCGGGGATTTAAAAGGTCAAGAGCCAAAGACAAAATGAAAATAGAAAATAAATGAGGAAACATGTGTGGGTTAAATATATTTCTGTGGTTTTTTTCTGTGAAGGGCTCATTGCATGGGTGGAAAGTGGTCTCACTTCCAAAAACTGTCTTACTTTCAGATGGCAAAGCATTTTTTTTGCAAGCAAAAAATGCATAGAGGCCATGCCATATTTTTTTCTAAATTTTTAATGAACACTTTTCAATTTTGCGCGGAGTGCCTTGGATTGTTTTTTTAATTGAGAACAGTTTCCACCCAGTCACATGTAGGTGACCCGCAGGGCTTCCACGCCTCACTCTGGATATTAACGTTGTATTTCCTAAATGAGCAAATTGACTAAAACAATTCATTTACATATTCATACATATGGTTTCAAAGAATTGCATGAGCTTAAGCTAAAAATGTCTTCTCTCAGCTTTCCCTGCAGGTTTGCTTATATACTGAAAAAATGCCAAGACAACAAGGAAACAAGCACCACAACATTGTAAGAAAAAAGTGTTGAAACTACGGGGGGACAAACTTTATTGTAACCCTAAACTGATATCGGGGTCGGATCAAAATCTGCAAGGGGACTGGATTTGGCCCGTGGCCCTCGGGTTTGCCATGTGAGACTTATTTGGTAATATTATCAAGACGCCTGCTCTTCTTGCAACAAAAAAAAAGACTTTAACACAATTCTAATTGTTTTGGCTCTATACACCACAACAATGGATTTGAAAGGAAACAAACAAGATGTGCCTTAACTGCAGACTTTCAGCCTCAATTTGAGGGGATTTGTCATGGTGGAGGCAGGAATGAGGACCCAATAGCAGAGACGAGGAGGCAGGTGGAGCCGGTAAACACTATCCACAAGGAACACAAGAGCCAGTTGCCCGGGAAAAAATCCGAGAGTCCAAAAAAGACAAAAACCACAGGGCACCGGGGAAAAGGCCTATTAACGACAGGGAAAACTCACAGGGAATGCCGGTAACAGGAACAGCAGGAGCAGCAGGAACAACATGCAGACTGACCAGAATGATCTGACAAGAGACAAAAGGAAACACTGGGGTTAAATACAAGAGGTAACTAGGGAACAGGTTAGACATCAGGTGAATCACATTAGGGCGGGGCTGGACAATCAGACAGACCAACGTAAAGCTAGACAAGACTAGACAAGACAGGAAACCATACTATCAACATAAAACAGGAAGTAGAACAAACAGACACCGGGGAAACACAAGACAGAGACAAACGCATAAGACGGAGAAGAAAACCAAGAACAAACACGTTGTAGAGCGTCCTCTGGTGGACAGACTATGCAACGCCATCACTAACAGGGACGTTGTGGAGCGTCCTCTGGTGGACAGACTATACTATGTAGTATAGTATATATACTATATGTAATCTGTGATGTTCCAAGTTCCCTGTAGCTTGTCCAGGGGCAGACACACACAAGCTGAGCACTGCACTAAACCTAAAAGTAACTAAAGCTTAAGTGCGTAGCTTTTTAATATTGATGAAGGTCTGTTGCAGGCCCAGCTGATGAAGACTATCAGCTCCACACAACTCTCTCTGTGTCTCTCAGTACGGCTATGTTCGGAAGATTGTGGCGAGCGGGGACTTTCGTGTTCAGAAACTTGAGTCCGTGTTTTTTTTTTAATCCTTCTTGTCCTCCTTGGCTACTAGCAACTGTGACAAAAGTGGGTGGGAGATGGGGGCTGTGCACAATCACTAAAGGGCTGTATCATGTGGACGCGCCCACAGTGTTGTTGTCATTACTTAGAATTCCTCGTGGGGGCGACAGAAACTAAGCACTCTAGCTTTAAGTATTAATACTTAATTAGACCCAGCAACGAAAACAATCCACCATCATAACAACGAAGCCAATGTAACACTCTCCTCCTAGTGGAACCAGTGGAAAAGCTGCTGCAAAACAGGGAGAAAGTAAAGTCGGAAGCGAGAGGAGGATGGAGTGAGAGCATGAGAGAATGTGCCAACTAGGATGTACTGCGAAAAGAGAGAAGAAGCTAGAGACAGAATCTCGTTAACAGTCTGACGGAGTCTTTGGCCTCGGCCTTCGATGTGATATGTGCTACGTCTCTGTCTTTGCCAGAAGCTGCCTACTTACCCCCTCCCTAGCTCGCTGTCTCTCTTTCTCCATTCCTCCCTTTTTATAGGCTATATATATATATATATATATATATATATATATATATATAAATTTTCTTTTGCATCGCATCTCCCCCTCGGCTTCCCATCGTCTTTCTCCGCACTTTTTAATTCCGAGAAGCATGGCGAGATGGTTCTAATTTATTTATGGTCATGCATTGTCTGTGCGCGTGGGCTTAAGTAATACTCATCTAAGCTGTGCCGCTATAACACAAAAGCCTCATTCCTTCTCATCTGCAAGGGATGAAACACGAGCTACGGACCCCGAGTCTAAATGCTCCCAACTCAAAGTCGAGGGAGTGTGTGTGTGTGTGTGTGTGTGTGTGTGTGTGTGTGTGTGTGTGTGTGCGAGGCTCAGCAGAGCTCAGCGAGCTTTGTTAAGAACTACAAAGAGGACAAACTGCCTCCATCCTTTCGTGGTTCTCTTTTACTAACTTTGCTTCTATTTATAGCAGTTTTTACTTCAATTTTCTTTTACTGTAGCCTTTTCATTTTGCCCGTGTCTGCTCCTGTTCTTCTCTCTCGTTCGGAGCCGCGGGGCAGGTCACTGCTGGTGACGTTAGGGTGCACTGATGCACGAGTGCTTTATTCCACCGTGCTGTACAAAGCATCTTCTCCCATTAAATCTGGCTGCGTGTTTCCCATCTGTCCCAGAGCCGGTTTTAATGGCTCGTCACAAGACTTTAAGATGGATCTGCACTGCGCTTGTTTTTAGGCCGGCATCCTTCTCCCTCTGTCATGCTCTTGTCTCTCAGCAGGAAACAAGACGCAGTTAGATGAACAATCCTTAGAAATCTGAACATTTTATTTGTGTTGTTTGGACTGAACAAATAGTAGCAGTCTTTGTCCTCTGTATTTTTTCTGCCCGCAGTCATAACCCTGCACGCACATTTCTTCTCTATGAGACATGCAACGTTTCTAATGATGATGCGTGAATGCGCATGAGCAGCAGCCGACAGCTGTTCTGCTCTTACTTCACAAAGTCATTTTCTCATTAATTATACGTCATTTCACCAACAACCCATCCACTGTTAGGACGTTGTTCATTTTTATGACTTGATCCGTAGATAAACTGGTAGCTGGGGGTCGATTACCCCTAAAACCACGGACGGAGCTAGCATGTTAACGTGTTAACATGGATATGAATATATAGCCGTTATGAGGATTATCCGAGATATGATCTTCGGGATATGATGGTGCACAGAGAAATCATGTCCTCCATGTCTCCATGCAGGCTTGCCTACAGTTATATGGGGTGGGGGGGGAAATCGATACAGCATAGTATCGCGATATTTTCCGTGGCAATACTGTATCAATACACAGGAGCCAAGAATGGATCTGTTATGATATATATGTGTTGGTCAGTTTGTCTGCTTTACAGTCCCATTTTGCAGTAATAAAATTGAAGTGATATGAACAAACAAATGTTTCTTTTTAGACGTCATTTGAAAATGAGGAAAATTAGAAGTTGGGAGTAAGGTTGTGAGTTGCAATATTATCATATTGTGGCGTAAGCATTGTGATGATATTGCATCGGGAGGCGTCTGGTGATGCCCACCCCTAACAGTTAGGATCACACTGTCATACTGTCATATGCAGGTGGACAATTTTAAGATCTGTCCAGGGACAACGGATGAAAAACAGCCTTTTGGCTAATCCTGGTGCATTTACAGCGATGTTAATTAACGTGCATTGTCCCTGTCAAATACATTGAATAAAATAATATAAATAAAAACACATAAACCACTTCAGCGGTTTATTTTGTGCATACCATGCGATCTGTCTGATATAGCCCAACACACAGCGAACCAGTTGCAGGGCTGACGTTTTTGCTCTTAGCCCCATTTGTGATTTCAGCACTTCTCACACT
Source organism: Etheostoma cragini (assembly GCF_013103735.1). Lineage (NCBI taxonomy): Eukaryota > Metazoa > Chordata > Actinopteri > Perciformes > Percidae > Etheostoma > Etheostoma cragini. The sequence goes on along the minus strand of NC_048420.1, from coordinate 1,890,946 downwards.
ATATGATAAAACACTACATTTTCAAACAGGATACAACATTTGGACATATTTGTGGAAGACTGAAGCCTCTAGATGGGTGTTTCCCATAGTGGAGATTTGACTATCTCAGCTAGGAGATGCACTGTCAACGTTTGTTGAACATTTAGCTCAAATGTAGCATGTAGTATGCAGTATGCAAACAAAAGCAAGTAGTATGCCAAAAATACACAGATGTTGTACTGATTAGGAAACAATCTCCAGTATGCTAACCCTAAGCCTAACCCTAAAAATATCCCAAACTTTGAAAAATTTAAATAACAAGGAAAGCTTTTACACTTGGCTGAGGTGGCAAAGTTGGTGCATGTCAATAAAGGTGAAATGCGATTAAAACCGACTTAGCGAATAAGTCTCGACTCACGCAAAGTGTGTACCTTAAACGTCTACTAACGCTTCCATTCCACCGCAGAGACTTACACACTACAGTGGTGAATGGAAACGCGTAATAACATCAATTTTCTTGCCAAGTCTCTCAAGAAATCGGGCTATTAAGAGAAGTAATGGCCATTAAGCCTGGCCATGACTTCTCTTGATCACTGTCAAAGCCTCGTTTCTTGAAGTGCGGATTGGGAGGGGAAAGGGTGAGAGCACGACGGTGGTAGAACATGCTTGGAAGCGTGCAATCTGTTGCCAAAGCAATAGTAAGTTGTGGGGGCGTGAGAGCAGAACGGAGCCAGGGAGGAAAACTAAACTGGGAGCTTCTTTCTTGGAATTAGACAGCAATGGATGTCTTTCTAATTTCCTCCTCCCTCCGTCTTTATGCCGAGCGAAGCCTAATGATGTCCCTAGTGACAGGTGCTGGTTAACTACTCGCCATCAGCGCTCACAGGCACGCGCACACACGGATGCGTGCGCGCCGCCACACACACACACTGACTGCACACGCTCGCACATTCTGGCCAGCAGCTGCTAGCTTTGCCAACTGTGTCCCCCTGACTTGAAGGAGATATGGGGAGCAGATGTGACTCTATTCTGCCTGACAGGTCTGGGAGAAGAAGACAAGAGCCAACAGACTGTTTAGGGGGGGGGGGGGGGGGGGGGGGGGGGGGGGGGGGGCTGTCTTTCCTTCCCTGTTTGGAAACATACAACAGATTTGCTTGGCATTGTATGGCCATGGCCACATCTTCATTCTCCGCAGAGCGTAGAGCGAAGAAGACCCAGGCTGCATCCCATTACCCTAGAAATGCCTCCCAAGTCCCTCACTCCTTCCTCCTTTTCCTTCCATCCCGGCACACACTGGAGCAAACACGGTAAGCTGCTTCATTATCTGCTTTTGCAGCAGCTTTGTTGGGAGGAAAACACGGGACTAGGCTTTCAAGAAGCCTGCTCACTGCCACGCCCAGCTACAGTTTAAGCTGACATGTGCAACAATAAAACACAAGATTAGAGCTCCCCAGGATGTCAGAAAGTAAAAACGTTTTTTTTATGTTATGTTTCCGGATTTCAAAGATGGGTTTTTACTGGAACCTCCTTCTACATGCAAGTCTTTGTTTCTAAGTCTACAGTCAACACCCCAGTAGTTCAGATTCAGGCAGATTTTTATGATTTAAGATCAAGTCCTGTGGTTCACCAGAAGACTGATAAAAGGTGATAAAAGCCACTTCATTACACAATCAACATGATTCTTTGTCTGGATTATGTTTCCATATCTACCACCCCCCAACCACCCCGGGGTGAGAAATGCACAACTCTGACACAAAGCGATGTAATAACAGTTCCAACTCTAAAATAATGATGATTCTTAACGCGGAGTACAGGGAAATAGCAGTAGAGTAACGCAGTAACTCTAACTCTAAAAAGATATATCCAGATCTTAACATCAATGAACAACAACAAGTTACAACAACTGTAACACCTGAACGCCACATATTGCAGTTACAGTATATAAGACAAAAGGAAAACTAGCTAGCAAGCAAGCACAGGAGTTTAAGCGGGCTAGCTAAAAGTAATGAAGAAAAGGCAGCAAGTTAGACAGTGTGTGGGAGTTTCTTTGCAACTTTTGACCTACTACGAATATGCATATTTAATATTCTTTTGGGCTTTTGATACACCTAACTATATTTTTGCACAATGTGTATGCAAAACTATTTTCTATATGTATATTGACTGTGCAACAAGTCCCGCCCCCCCCATCTTTTTTCTGCACTATCTATACTTTACCTACACATTTAAGATTTTTAGATTTTGTGTCGACACTGTAAAGGGGTCGCTTTAATCTCGTTGCACAGGTTCTTGTGTATAATGACAAAAAAGGGTTTCTTTTCTATTCTATTCTAGGTGTCAGCAACATCTTTGTTATAACCGTCGTTAACATGAGAAGTGCTGTCCCAATCCCATTTGTACCAATCTGAGCCCATGGGGCCTCACACACTCACTCACTTAGCACCTGAGATCAATTAAGTCTGTGAGTCTTAAATCCTTAGTCCTCAGGGCTCACTTTGGGATTGGGCCCCCATCCGTCAAATTCAGACATTTTAGCACATGTGTGTGTGTGCCTGATAGGTATCCGTTCTTTTGGATTGTTTTGTGCATGTTAAACTAGTCTATTACTGGAGTTTACTCACCGTATTATGAATCTTTAGGTGAAGGGCTTATCTGCAATCAGGCTCACTTCCTTTATGTGGGGATTAAGGGGGAGTCATTAATCTTTAATCTCATCAGATAGGGTGCTCAGCAGTGTTTGCACGCTGGAAGCTAACCTAGCAGATGCAGCTATGACACACACACACACACACACACACACACACACACACACACACACACAGTTGAGCGATTAACAAGTAATTTGCATTGTGTGTGCACTAATGTGGGACAATAATTACACTTAGTGACAATAGCACATATTGCTTGTTGGACTAATTATTAGATGTGGCTGCCAGTTTCCTCCACACACACACACACACACACACACACACTTAAATACAGTGGTAAGTTGGGTAGTTTCATGCTGCTTCACCCATGTAGTCAAGCATCATGATAGAACATAGAGCTCATTACACACACGGTAGGGCTAAATCCAGCTTGGTGCATGGGTAGGCCCAATCTGTACTTCCATTACCTAGAAGAGAAATGTTCTGGCGTTCTGTCAGCTGAGCTTGTTGGTTGGCTGTGGCTACCCGACTGAACATTTCAAACACAAGGTAATTAAACTAGAAATAGAAAGAAAAGCACAATTGAAGGAATTGTATATGGAAGGCCGATCTAAAAAAAAAAAAAACTCAATTAAATTCAGTGATGAACAAAAGGTTTTAGTCTTGGATTTTGAGCATGTTTAGGCCTTTATGTGATAGGACAGCTAAAGACATGAAAAGGGAAAGAGAGGGGGGGAAAACACAGCAAGGGGTAGCAGGAGAGGAGTAAAACTCTAAATATGGGGGCCCACTCTACCAACTGAGCCATCCGGGCACCCGTTTTAGTCTGGATTTAAAGAGTCACGACAACCAACTATATTTTCTCTTGTCACAAACTGGCTATAAGAATTTGACCACATACATTTACTTCAAACCAACAGATGAGTGGATAGATCAGCAATGAAAGCAGATCATGGATGTGTGTGCATATGCCTCGACCAGTTAGGGGTGAGAGAAAGAGACAGAGAGAGAGAGAGAGAGAGACAGAAAGAGACAGACAGACAGACAGAGAACGGACAGTTAGAGACATGGAGAATTGTAGCAGAAGGTGTGGAGCAGGAACATGGAGGCAGCAGGTGACTCCAACCACAGACCCAGACTCCACAGATCCGGACTCCACAGCTCTAGTGCTAGAGACACCTGCAGGAAGCAATAGGAGGAGAGATTAGAGGGGCGAGAGAGCACAAGACTACAGGGGCAAGGGAGCACAAGACTCTGGGAAAGGGAAGAAGTTGAGTTAGTAACATGCATTAATGGGATGAGGCTGCATACAGATGGAGCACCTGTATGATTACCATCTCCGCCCCTAATTTGATTGATTTCAGCTTCCCTAGTACTCACCATTCCCACTCACAGCTTCCAGATTGAAGTTGTCAGTCATGTCACACTCTCCAGCGTTTTCCCTAGTGTTTGATTTCTTGGTGTTTTCGGTCTTTGGCCTGTTTCCTGACGATGATACTCGGGCGGGGGGATCATTACAACTCTGAGCGAACGCCAGGCAAACTCTCTGCTCTTCAACAAGGGGCTTCTCAGGTGAACAAATCACTCCGCCCAAGTAGGAGGTAGCAGTACTTTGCCTTCTGAGAATATAGTTCCCAGTATGTAGGCGGTTAGAAGATGGCTGCGTGTCATGTGACCTTGTTATTTGTACACCCTGTGACTATACAAATCACACGTAAATAGGAACATGTTGGCGTTATCGGGGGCAGTAGGCTAGTTGGAGCCGGTTAACTCCAGGATCTGTGCTAAGCTAGGCTAGCGGTGTGGGCGTCAGACAGAGTTACGACACGTACAGAGATGAGAAGGGTGTGTCTAAGCTCAAGTTCTTATAAGTTAGCGTGTTCCTTTAAAAGGAGAAACTGGCAATGGTCCATGTACCTCAGTAATCTGATGTCAACCATGTCTGCTATGCTTGTTAAAAAGATAGTTGAGTTTTTTTAGCTCAAACTAATTAATACGTGGCAACTCCTGGGTCTCTCACACACACTCACACACACACATACACACACACACACACACAGAACCTTGTCACAACTCTTTTTAGCTCTCATCTGAAATGAGAACATGCCCTGGGCCACGCTGGAAGAATCGAAGCCAAAGACAGAATGAGAAAGAGAGAAAAAAAGGACAAAAATGGAAATAAAATGAAAGAGAAAAGCCAAATGGGAGAACACAGAGTGATAACGGGCCAGACCAGGGACGGGAAGGGGAGAGAGCGAGAGAGAGAGAGAGAGAGAGAGAGAGAGAGAGAGAGAGGGAGAGAGAGACACTGGGAGAGCGAACAAGACAGGGGCTGTGGATCAGCCTGGAGGGTTAGCGGTGTGAAAGAGTTGTGGTTCAGCGTAATGTCTCAACCTCTTCCATCTCCCCATCCCACCCCACTCCATCGATGTCCAACCACCGGCCCACACCGCCTCCCACCCCCACCCCCACCCTCCAGCAGCTATTTAATATGGAAATTGATTTAAACAGAAGCTGAGATATCCGCAGTGGGACCTGAGGACAGGTGCCTGCAGTCAGCAGAGGAGAAGCTAACGAGAGGTGAGAGACCCGAGCAGAGCTAACAAGGAAAGCAGAGAGCACAAAGAGATCGGAGAGCCGAGGCAGAAAGCAAAGGGACGTAGGGAAGAAATGGAAGGGAAATAGGAGAGAAATGAGGGAGTCGAAATTGTATCATTTCCAACTCCAACTCCAAGCCAAGTGAGATGAGAAGAAAAAAGAAAAAAATGAGCAAGACAAGTGTGAGTGTTCGTATGTGAGTCTGTGCGTGGGTGTACCGCTACAGGCTGTGGGTTACCAGTACATTACCTGACTATGCAGAAGAACTGTTTTACCCATGTGGAGGGAAAGTTGAAGGTATAAAATACAGTAAAGTACAATAAAACTGCTGAATAATCCTTAATATATTCACTTTTCAGAACAACCCGTTCTCCCCCCAGGAGACCAGTGTCCCGTTCTTGTGCCGCGTGTCACTTCATCCTGTACTTTGTAACCCCACCCTCCATCTTTTTCCTAAACCTAACTGTCCCAGTCTTATGCCACGTGTCAGTTAAACCTTCCTTTTTTTTAAGCAACACCAAATCGGTCCCGACCAAGCGCAATCTAGTTCAAAGCCCCACACCGTCTGACTCAGATGCTCAAGCAGACTCATTGCATCCATAGCAAACGCCAAAGGCACCGGACCAGGCGTCGCTTCTTGACGCTCTGGGAGGACGATTTATGCCTAACGTGGGAGCTGCTGGTCTACTGACGCACAGAAATAACGTTACATAGCTTTTTGCTACGGCTGAGCTGGCGCATCCATTTCAAAATAACAGAAAAGAACGCAGCTGGACATGCCAGTGAAACCCCCGAAGTCACACAATAACACAAATGACCCCAATGAAAGGACAAAATTGATTTGATGCCCAATTGTTGTACATGGAAAGACAACGCCATTTACTGCCGTGTACACTTGCAAGGAGCAACAAGCGGTGTTTTCTATCTGAATGGATTGCTGCAGCTTCTGATTGATCAGTCAACATTATACTTTAAAGTGCCCATATTATGAAAAAATAATCAGTTTTCCTGGGATTTGGGGTGTTATTTTGTGTCTTCGGTGCATCCACACGCACACAAACTTGGAAAAAATCTATCCATGGTGTTTTGAGTGAGAACCGGTTTCTGAATGTCCTCGGTCTTCAGTCTCAGGGTGAGCTGTTCAACATCTGCACGGCTTTCTACGTCACTAGAGACGACGTGGCTAACCGTAGCATGCTAGCTCGTTCTCAATGACAAAACACTGCTCCAACAGCCACTAGTCAACCAGAATCTCCAAAAGAACTACTTCCTGTCCCTGTTGTGCAGGTATTCCACAAGGGGCCCTGGTCTAGAAGAAGTCTCCCAGCTGATCCTGCCTTGGACTGACCAAAGCTGGAGAAAGAGTTATCTAGCTCATGGGGTCTTACCGAGCTACTGAGCATGTGCGACTCCCAACAAAGATAGTATAGAAGTGAGATGTCTCACTATGGAGATAAAACAGAGACCCAAACACACAGGGTGAGAACAGGATCTGCAGCAATGTGCAGTACAACAAAAATATGTGGTTTTTGGAATATTAAACCATTTAAACATTCTGATTCAACCTCAAAATACAACTATGAACCTTGAAATGAGTAGAATATGGGCGCTTTAAACTTCACTCGGTCTGTAAAAATTACTGCCTTGAGTAGCATGCCAACAAAACTCAAAAATAGCTTCCAGTTGTTAAATATTTGGGCTGTGAGAGCATGGATATTTTCCCACTGGGGTAAATGCAACACAACTCCCTGTTACAAGAGTAGCGTAACTTAAGAGCAAGAATAGTCTCACAATACCAGACCCTCCCCCTGTCTAGTCCACACAGCATTCTGGGATGGGAGAAAAAGGTGCTCTGGTTTATTGGAATTTCTGAGCACAGCGCCGGACAGAGCCATGGTGCCTCTGCAAAATAGCCTCGGGAAGGAACTTGTTTTGGTGGAACATGTGTACGTTCAAAAGGAGTTTTTAGTCGTGGAACAGAAACTCAGATTGGACAGATTGGAGTCTAGATAGCTGTCTGGATTTACCCTGCAGAGATCTGAGGACCAGGTAACCATAATCCTCAGATTGGACAGATAGTCTAGCTAGCTGTCTGGATTTACCCTGCAGAGATCTGAGGACCAGGTAACCATAGTCTTCAGATTGGACAGATAGTCTAGCTAGCTGTCTGGATTTACCCTGCAGAGATCTGAGGACCAGGTAACCATAGTCCTCAGATTGGACAGATAGTCTCGCTAGCTGTCTGGATTTACCCTGCAGAGGTCTGAGGACCATGTAACCATAGTCCTCAGATTGGACAGATAGTCTAGCTAGCTGTTTGGATTCACCCTGCAGAGATCTGAGGACCAGGTACCCATATTAGATGCTTGGGTGCAGTTTTTTTTATGTTTATGTATATGTATTTTCTTATTTTATTTATTGTGTGAGTGTGCATATGAAAGTGAGTATTGTTTTCTACTGCTCAATGAAAATTATAGTCTATTCTATTTTATGAATCCACTGGAGTTAAGAATGCTGAACCAAGAATCCCGTTTTCTGTCATTTTGGAAGTGTAAAATGATGGAAATTAAAACAGTTTTTTACACATTGTACGAATGTCTAATCGGCCATTTGATGCCTTTTGGAGATTTTTCCCACCTTTTTTTGGCTTCTTTATGCTCATTAATACACATTTTTACCTGGGATGCCCAAACTTTCGACCCCCACTGCATGCTCACGCACACAGGCAGCGTTTTGAACATCAGTGGGATTAGTGAAAGGTCTGGCTGCCGTGAGCTTTCAGATTGTGAACTACTCTAAAGTACGTCTGTGTTGCTCTTTAAATGGGATCTTGCAATTTGATAAATGTTATTGAGGAAACATGACAGGTATGACATTTTCTGGCGATAGCCTCCCACACATAGATGTAAAGACACTTTTCATTCTGTCTGGCATTCTATCACCTTGTCTTTCTGAAACTGATATGCACGCACTCACAAGCACTCGCTGTTCTCTTTCACTCCGTCTTCCATTATTAAACGAGCCAAGATGTGCTGTCTTGCATGCACATCCACTTACTTACACACATGTTTTTGCTCTGGAGTATCCTGCTTTGCACTTCTACTCTAGCGTCTAGTAAGTCTTCCTTGGCAACCCTTTCAAAAGTAAGGTTTAGACACTTTATATAGCTGGCCTAATTCATCTACTCCAGTCCCCGCTGAGCACTGCCGTCCATGATGACGACTGGGCCCTGCACAGACTACACGGCCCAGGAGACAGCGGGGACAAAGTCCCTATGCAAACAGCAACACTTACTTTGGAAAGTTTGGTGATCTAATTCACAAAGCCTTAAAAAGCCCTACATGAAAGTGCGAGAGGAGCATTTTAACAAGAACATATTTCTGAGTGCTGAAGTTGCACACACCTCGAATGGCACCCAAAGCAGTGGAGAACTTACTTTATGCGTAAAGCAGATCCAATAAAAGAACTGAGCATGGACACACACACAAAACAACAGTAGTCGTTTTACAACTAGTTATAGTAGCTTCTGTGATGCCAAGACCTAGTTAAAAAAGAACATTGGGTGCCTTTAAAGCCCTCCTGACAACAACAAAGACTGTACTATAAGGAAACTTGGATGGATGCTTCAACAGAACTTTTTTTTAAGTTTAAAAAAAAGAAATAAAGAAAAAATAGCCTGGCTCAACAGAAGTACATTGCTGGGATAAAGTCTGACATTCCACAATTTTTTTTTTGCAATAGCTACGTTGCTGCATCTGGACCTTAGTGCCGCCCTAAAGACAATCAAACAAGCCAAAGCATTGGTTCCACTATGCTGGAATACATACGTGGTGTAGCCAGACCATAGTCCAGCGCTGACACAGCGCTGTGGAGATAGGTGGAGATAGGCCAGTGTGAGACTAACAACACAATAACTGCAATCTCCACCTGAATGGCCACAAGTTCCTCAAAACAAGGCTCATCGAAGAAACCACAAAATCCAACCAAAAGATCCAAAATCCTTCTCTCAAAATGCAAAAATAGAAATCAGGAAAAGCAAAATATTGCAAGAAACAGATGTAACAATTGGTAATCTGGCCTTGACATGATTTCCATTCCTCTGCTCAATAGTTGTGGTCCTCAAATCACACTGCTGTCCTTGCTCACTTCAGATGGATAAGGTCAGGGATGGCAAAGGTACTCACTTCCCGTACTTAATTAGAACTTCACATACTTAAAAAATGTGTTAAGTTGTGAAATTAGAAGTACTAATTTAACTTCTTTACTCAAGTAAAAGTAACAAAATACAGGCTTGAAAATTTACTTAAAGTATAAAATTAAAGTAGCCTTGTGAATGACAACCATTTTTTATGCAAAGCCACCGGGACCATACACATGTTAGCAGGGTGCACACTGAGAAACATCACTGGACACGGAAATCACGCTCTTTACATGCCGTTGGCTACATTTTAAATGGATGTCGGCCAACAGGCCTAAAACATCCCATTATATGATTATTGTGACAGCGACTGTGACTCCAGGTTAATAAGATTCTGACTGAGCAGCAAGATATGAATTCAGTCGTGATTCTGTGAGAATTCACAGATCCAGTTTCTCTTTTTTAATCTTCCCCTTAACTAGAAAGTAATCTACATGAATGAAAATATGCTCAAAATGGCTTCTACAAAGAAAATAAAGGATAAATATGAGTTACAAAACCGACGTTAACTAAGAAGTTCCCCATACTTTTAGAGTTACATTGGAGTCATTCTTGATGCACAAACATCTCAAACCTTTCTCTCAGATAAGGCCTAGGATGATGGGAATGTCTTTCTGCTTGTCTGCTGAATCTCTGGGATCTCGGTTTTCTTCATTTTCAATCATGTTGCCATCCATACTACTATGTGCTAACCTTGGCGCCATCAAGCTGCAGTGATTTGCAGCGAATGAATTCTGCCGAATCTGTGGAGTCGTCTTAGTGGTGCGTCAAGTGCAACGCAGTATAGTCCCATCCAATTAGATTGAATTCAGAATTGATGACGCAAACATTAATAACAGCAGTGAAATGATTGTAAACTTGTTAGTGAGGACTTGATTGGGACTGTATTAAAGCTGATCTGTCCTCGGCTGAACCAGAAGTTGTTCTGTCCGTCCTCGGTGAAGACCGTCTCAAATTAGTCCAAGCATCAAGGAGGGATTATTGAGGAGGGATCATCAATGAGGGACCATCGAGGAGGGATCATCGAGGAGGGACCATCGAGGAGGGACCATTGAGAGGGACCATCGAGGAGGGATCATTGAGGAGATACCATCGAGGAGGGATCATTGAGGAGGGAACATCGAGGAGGGATCATTGAGGAGGGACCATCAAGTAGGGACCATCAAGGAGGGATCATTGAGGAGAGATCATCGAGGAGGGACCATCGAGGAGGGATCATGGAGGAGGGACCATCGAGGAGGGATCCTCATGGAGGGACCATCGAGGAGATCATCGAGGAGGGACCATCAAGGAGAGATCATCGAGGAGGGACCATCGAAGAGCTATAGGCGAGGATACACAAGCGCAGCCTTCCCGGAAGCCGTGCAGCTGAAGGAGTTGCTAATCGGATAATCACAGGCTGGAATATGTCAACTTTTACTCAATACTATTTCAAAACACTTTAATGTTTTTTTCAAATGCTATAAAATTGAATAAGACACCCCAAAATTACCCGTCATTGGGTAATTACGAAGAACATTGATATAGGAAAATGGGTCAGTTTGACCTGAGGACAACATGAGGGTTAAATACTTTGTAGTTTCACATCTTTGTGTAGCCATTTGTCATCTCTTTGATGTTGTGCATCTCAAAGGCAAATATGTATATATATATATATTCCTGATGATACTTAAGGTACTTTTACTTGGGCGCCTGGATAGCTCAGTTGGTGGAGCAGGAGATTTACTCCTCAATGCAGCGGGCCTGGGTTCGATCTTGGGCCTGCGGCCCTTTAACTGCATGTCATTCCCTTCTCTCTCCCCTTTCATGTCAAAATAAAGGCCTAATAATCTTTAAAAAATAAGAGACTTTTACCTAAGTGACATTTTCAATGAGGGACTTTGACCTGTAATGGAGTATTTGTACAATTACAAATAAATACATATGCTTTTTGACATGATGAAGTCTCTTAAATCAAATACAAGTGATCGACATTGGCAGGATTTTTTGTTCATTTCTCATTTCAAAAATCTCACATGCGTGGTCACAAGATTGTGAAGTGAACCATTTTGAAAGCAGGTCACGAATACATAGTTTCGTATCAACGCTGTCCTGTGAAGACCATTCAACTCCCTCACATCGAAAAGTCAACTTTTCCAGAGCAAAGACAACCAGCCGTGTTTTCAGCTTTGTGATTGGACGTCTTTTTAAGAGTCAGAGGAAGGCTCATTTCTCAAGCCATGGAGGACATATAACATATAATCCCTCAATTTATCAGAAGAAATCTGGGTAGTTACTATAGTTTTTTTTTTGGAAAAGGCAATGGTGATACGTTATATGATGTTATGTGATGCAGTATACCCACTAAGAAAGCTCCATGATTTCCACATACCCGCTTAAAAATGCCCAATGAACCACAACAACATACTGTCCATTTTAGTTTTGATATTTTTTAAATTGTACTCTGTTATTTTCTTCTTCACATGTATGCTAAATGAAGGTATTTCCACTGTCAATTGGTGCATAACAATGTATCCGAATACAGGAAATGAAGTCATTGCTCAAAACTTCCCTGGGGGAGGACACTCTGACCCCCCCCTCCCTCTCTCTCAAAGGCAGATTCTGGCCAATATACTGTATATGCACAGTACAGTACAGTACAGTACAGTACCCACTACAAAAGATTGGACTACACCACTGGCTAAGTCATTTCCTAAAACAAATGGGAACTGTAGTTTTTAGCAGCCATCTTAGGGCGGGGCGATAGGGCTATAAATCTGATATACCAATGTTCTTGACCAAATACCTCAATAATATTATTGTGGGGTTGACAATGTGTGCTTCAACAAATTATCTTCACAATGAGATTTTAGATCAATCAAAAATGTTGATTTAAATGACAACGTGGTTAATGGCAAATACAGTTTTTCTCGATTGTTTACACACATTTTCTGAAAGAATGCCTCATATTCTCAGAACACTACACACAAATCAAAA
>NC_048420.1:1864507-1878447 GCF_013103735.1 Etheostoma cragini | reverse complement strand
GGAATTGTGCTTGTAGTTTAGCAGAATTGGTTCAGGGGGTTGGTGACTTAGTTACACGTTGTGGTCATTGTGTCTCAATTACCAAAATTTGTGTGTAAACAATTGAGAAAAACTGTAATAGAAAAAGCAAACTGAGGAGTTCAGAAAATATCGCTTTACTGTAAAGCAGCCTGGATACAAGGAAGACTAAACTCAAACAATATTACGTTATGCAAAATCTAAGGTGTTATCTAGTGTTATAGCAAATCGATTTAATATTGACAGCCCAGCCCAACTCTATCAGGAGAAACGCTGCAATTGTTAGGGACTATTTTCTGCTGTGGATTAATACACATTTGGTACATAACTGATTGAAATAAGCACCTCAGTGTAAGTATTCACTCAAAATAAACTACAATGCCCATGTTAAAGGGGAATGTGCAGTGCAGTACTGCGGCTCATGGGATCTACGGCACATGGGATTAAGCTATATACACATACGAGCATTTCACATTTGTAAGTAGGATCAATTCGTTGTGTGGTCTTTTTGTTATGGGATTTGATCAAATAAAAAAAGTAAAAAAGGAGGCTGTCCTGATGAAGCAGCAGCTTATGTGGATCCGGGGCATCGGCACACCATGTTCCTCGGGTGGTGTGAATCCGCCAGAGGACAAGACAACGCGATCCAGCTGTCCACTCACACAGCATTTTGACACCCCCCCCCCCCCAAAAAAAAATGGAAAGACAGGACAGCCTGGCCTCCTGTTTTCACCTTATTCCATCTATTCTCCCACGCCAGTTGACTGCGCGGAGGTGGGGAGAAACAGCAGACGGGGATGCAGGCGGCTGCAGAAGAGAGGAAACATCCCAGGCGGATACACAGCTTGATCATTTTCAAGTCTTACTTTTATTGATCATTGCACAGCAACATTTACTTTCTTTTCCACCCTCGCGCTTATGGCAGATCATCGATTCAAACAAAAAGAGATGGCTTCCGCGCCATCACTTATCTTTCATCAGATTATAGGAGACACGGAAATCATTATTTTAGACATAATAGCACATAAAGACTGAAAAATGATCTGTTTTGGATATGGCCCGTTGACATTTCATCTCAAATGATGGTTTCCATCCTAACATCTAATGTTCTATCTTCTAAGCTGCTAGCTTTTTCAATAAACTAAATGGAGACTCTGACTTGGCTAATGCTGCCTCTGACCAGCGAATCGGGACAGAGAAACTTGTTTTTTAATACGGGAAAGTGCAGTTTTGACCTCTAAATGTAACTCTGCACCACAGGCAGCCATAAAACCATCAGTGATAATGGCAGAAAGTGGCATAGAGGGGAATCAAATCAACAGAGGCATGATGGATAGATGGAGGGAAGTTAGTAATGTCTGTCTTCACCCTCTGTCCCTTTCTCACATGCAGCTTTGCTTCCCGGCTCTATCTCGCTGAATTATCATACTTGGAGGCTGGAGAGCTGAGAACAGGCCAGCGTTGGTTATGAAAGCGCTGCACATTTTGTGGGAAGTGTAAATGCAAAATGGGATGCTACATTAGCATTTGATATCCTCGGGGCTGCACAGCCCGTGCAGTGCCAAGCTGTGGCTGTGTGTGTGTGTGTGTGTGTGTGTGTGTGTGTGTTTGTGTGTGTGTGTGTGTGTGCGCGAGCGAGCTTGCGGTGAACTCGGCCGTAGCGAGATAGTGATCCACTCTCTCCGGGTATCTTTAACTCTCGAGCACTGAGTCTGAATTCACCCAGCAATAAAGGCATGGATACTAAATAACAAGCAGGCAGAATGTTAAAAAAAATTATAATAATAAAATACTTGAAATGCAGATGTCACACTATTCTCCCTGTATGGGAGAATAACAGCTGGTGGTTTTTCCCTCATTCTAATTCAAGGAGTTAATAGAAATTAAACCATTTCACAGCTTGCTATAACAAGAGTGCTCATTTTATGGTAAATCAGGCTATAACAATTACATTTGCTGGGGGGGGGGGGGCATGCAATCAGCAAACACTTCAAGTGGGTGTCTTCCATGTTAGAAAATAATTACACAAGCATAATGCATTGCAATTCAATATAGACATGATATGTAGAACACGTTGGGGAAAAAAAGTCCACATTAAATGAGTCTCTGTTTTTTTTGTGGATTCCCAGCTGGCTGAATGTCTACGCTGACCAGCTGCAGTCTCAGTCCTGGTTCCAGTGGCAGCCGGAGCCAGATCCTGTGGCTCCTGTGGGTCACTTGGTGGCTGGCCGCCACAGACCCTCCCTGCCAGGGACAGAACCTGGCCCTTGGCCACTCCTTTCAACAGGGGGCGCCCTCGGGGCGCAACCCGCCTCCCAACCCCTCCAACCCCTCCCCCCGAGAGCTTTTGTCTGACCACCTCCGGTGGTGCTGAGCTGCTCCCGTGCACGGCTTCACTGCAGAGGAGACAAAAGCACAGGGGGAGACATCAGGGTGAGTCCACATGTAAACACAAATCCTCCTCTGCTTTACACTGATTTAACGACAGATAAGGTGTTTGCCAGGAACATTTATTAAATTTATATAAACTTCTATAAACTATTTTTTTGTTTAACCCTTGTGTTATTTTCTCACTGACCTGGACATTTTTGTTTTTCTGACATAAATTTTGCATGACAAACCTATTATCAACGTCATGGTCGTCTTTTTCGACCCTTTTGTGGCTTCCCCCTCCCCAATGATTTCTTCACTTTTTCAACGTTTGTCGACTTTTTCTGAGCCTTTTGAAATTTCCGTGGGTTTTTAAAGCTTTTTTTTTCATTCATTTTTTTACATTTGTCACTTTTGACATTTTTTTCTTTTTTCAACATCCTTTCACATTTTATCCCTTTATTTGACATTTGTTCAAATTTTTATCACTTTTGACATTTCTTTCTTTTTTAAAGTTCTTAAACCAATTTTTTTTTTTTCAAATGCTATCATTGTGCCAAAAAACACACAAATGAGGACCGTTGTTGGGAACCATCCACGTTACTTTTTGGGAATTTTTTTTTGAAAGAAACCCAAATTTCTGATATAGAAACTTTTTGTCAAATGTGACTCAAAGACAACAGGAGGGTTAGACAGTGGCTGAAATCATTTGAAACTGTCATTTTCCAGACGTGTGGCATGGCAACATTTTGTTAAGTAAAACATAAGTACTGGCAAGGCTGCTAATTTTGGATTAGTGCATTCGTATTTCAAATCAACAGCCAATGGGGTCACAGGTCTCATTTTGCACCAGCGACGAACATAAGAACCAAAAGACCAGGCGCATATCTCTTTTAATAATTCAAGCTTACGATAAAGTCCGGACCCGAAACGGTAAATAGTTTTTATCATTAAATGGCCAAATTGCGCTCTTTTTGTGAAAGCGCTGCAAAGCAGCTTTTGTGCTGCTTTGTCAAAGCACCCAGGATTTTTTTTGTCTCTCTAACATGTCTAAAAACTGGCAGCAGTCGTGTTGAAACCCATTCTTCAAACAAGCGAGTGACCTTTTCTATCAAAACACATTTCAAAATGTCCTTAAATGGTTCGTTATCCAGCTTCCCTCGACTAAAATGCCACTGACAGATAGGTTTCTCAAAGTCTGACCACCGAGCATTACTTTTGGAGCCTTCATTTAACGTGTCCCTGCCTTCGAGGCACGGCCAGGACATATCGCGACGAAATCCCTCTGACACCTCTCTTCCCGCTGGTTCCATTTCAGAGTGCTCTCGCTCGTGTTTGCCTTCTCTCTGTCAGAGACCCTTCGAGCTACGGATCCTCATTAGTCCCTATCCCCGAGGCCACGCTGACACCAGCGTCGCCTTCTTCCCTGCAGCCACACACCAGTTCACAGGCACTGTCCAAAGCCCGGACCTGGGCAATCATCAGAATCAACCAACCTTTGAAATGCTGTGATATATATACACACACACACACACACACACAGTCACACACATAACATAAACGTGCTGCTGCTGCATTATGTTACACTGGCTGAAATGCCCAAAGGCATCTTACAAAATGTTCTTTTGGGGAAATGACCATATCAGTGGTTTTGAATGTTTTAGACCATTACCTACAAATTGGGTATGCTGTACTTGCCTGATCCATCACAGGGGGGAAATGTCAGCTGTTTGAAGCTGGCGCTGCAAGCAGGGGCTAAAAACTCCCCTTAGTGGCGATTCCAGCTGCTAAAAAAAGCACTACTCAGTCAATGTTGGAAAAACTAAATATGTACTATTGTTTCTGTCCAGTAGATAGCTTAGCTTAAAGGTCCCATATTGCAAAATGTATATTTTTTTACTATTATTATAAAGCGCCATAGAAATACTGTAAATTTCAAAAAGCCCACTCCACAGAGAAATGCACACAGACCCTTTTCAGAAAAGGTGCCTTTAATTTTGCCTTTAAAATTATTCCAGCCACTGTTTACCCTCCTGTTGTCTTTGGGGTTTCTTCTAGTAGAAACCAAAAATACATGTTTGAGACTGAAAAGGAGAAATGGGACCTTTAAAGACTGAAAATAGAGGTGAAAATCTAGCCTGACCCCGTACAAATGGTCAAAAGGTAAAGTGTAGCAACAAGTTGCACTTTTACACGGAGGGATGGGACAGACTCTATTTCTGGTATGGACCAGTTGCCAGGCAACCAGAGGAGAATCCAGGACGTTACAGGTCTGTGGTTACTGGTTCCCGCTCAATTTCTCAGGCAATCAATCAGTTTTTTGTACGGAAGGCAGATTTCGTCAACTTTGGACATAGCCAGGCTAGCGTCCCACTCATGCTAAGATAACTCGGCTGCAGCTTCATATTTCATGTACAGGACTCTCTGCAAAAACACAAAAGAGCCGATATCCCAGAATGACAAACTACGCTGTCTGGAAATCAGCCCTGAGATCTTAGGTGTCAGAGTGTCTGTGAATGTGGCAACAGGGAAAGATTTAAAAAAATATATATAATAATAATATTAAAATAATAGCTCTGTTGGCTACAAAAGCAATTACCGTATTTTGCGGTTGCACTTGCGACTTATAGTCAAGTGCGACTTATATTACTAAAATATATATATATAAATGACATATGTATATATATGTTTTATATATATGTTGCTCCTGTACCCCTTACATTTTTTTTACTGAGACATTAACTTAAAAGACAACTGAGAAAGACTTGACTGACTGTCTTGGTATGTTAATTTAGCCTATTCTGCCACCCAGGTACAGTATGTTCTTGTAATTATATGCTATTGTGTAGCTGAATAACTGTTAATGTGTTACGTTAAAGCACCCTTATTATGCTAATTTTCACGTTCGTAATTAGGGTTCAAACAGCAAAGCGGTAGAACCCTTCCATGTTTGTCTGTTTTAGTTATTATTATTATTATTTGTTGTCTGCAGCGCTGGCTCAAATTCCCGTGAACTAGAATGGGTTAGAAACATGAAACCTGGGGGAAATAAAGCAAAAAAAAAGCATGGATCGTTTTTATACAAATGCGTGTGAAAGTACCAGAGACACAAAATAACAATATCAATATAAAGAAAAAGTCTACATGTCTGTTCTTAGTCTTGGATTTGTTGAAATAAATTTCTAAATAAATGCAACTTATAGTCCAGTGCGACCTATGTTTTTTTTTTCTCTTCAGGATGCATTTTTTTACTTTTCGTCCGGAAAATACAGTAAGCTTTGACAAAAAGAAGCAGCCGGATCTGTTCTTTGTGATGGATTACACATTTCATGCAAGTTTCAAGTCTGTGCAAGATGTTTGAGTTTGTCCAAACAGGAAGAGACACTAATGGCTGCCTGGAAGGTAGACGGATCAATCTTTTAAGACTCGCTGTATGGAAAGTGGAACGGAAATATGCAGGTTGCACGTTAATGTGCTAAAGCAAGCACAAACCGGCGGTTTGGTTCTTCAGAAAGTAAAAAGGTGCGGCGGGGGACCAACCTGAGGTTTGCATGGTCTCACTCCAGCAGACTGTCAGTCTCCGGGCACTCAGTGACCGATAGCTGTTCCTGAAGGAAGGACAAACCCCAAATCAATACCCTGTCTAAAATCACTGGGAGAAACTTGAGACAGATCATGCAATGTCTACAGGAGGAGATATTCTCATGCAACTCAAGGATTTTTTTTGGATAACTTTGCACAGGCAGAACCTTTTTAAATATTACTGTAAGCAACCTTTACACAGCAAATTAAAAAAAGTAACAGCAGCTCAATTGTACAGAAGATATTGACATAGATTTGACTTTTTTCATTTTAGCAAGAGTTGCATTAACACTACTCTAAATAGATTTTGTTAGAACACAGAACAGTTATTTTGTTACATAAAATCCACTACTGTATGGTATTGGAAGTTACGTTTTTCTTACTTTTGAGTCGATTCTTTTTTTGTTGTTGCCAGGACTGCAATAATGTTTTTTTAAGAAACTGTACGCATTTACCAGCAAGTTTATGTCAATTGATAAAACACACTACGAGAATTACACATTTAGGGTTAGGTTACCTTTACAGTGGAGTTGTCTAGGTTATAACCATCCTCTCCATTGCACTGCCATTACTCTGTACTAAAGTAGCCGTCGCGCCAGCGTCATTCATGACAATGAAGCCTAGACCTGAATGGTGGTTTGAATTCAGTTAATTTTCAGCTATAAAAGCAATTCTCATTAACGGTTACGACCACAGGTAAGAGGATTGAAAAAGTCTTATACATACCCAGGCATTCAATGCTTTAGAACTCTATACACATTAGGAAGCTATCCAGGTTATTTTAGAGGTCTTACCTCTGGGTCCTTTTTAAAAAGTATAGAAAGAGAGAGAAAGAATAAGTTGTGCTCTTTTGATAATCAATCAAGACATCATTTAGGAGGGTTAAAGTCTTCAGACGTCAATACATTCATTTTGATTTAAAAATGCGGTTTTGGATGAGAAACAAAAGGAAAACACCTACATCTGACTGCTGAACGGTGTTTAAAAAAGGCCATTTCAGAGTTTGACTAGGACAGGAAACAAATAAAGCAAGTTAAGTTTCATAAAAAAACAAACTAGGCTTTATTGACAAACTGCTGCAAAACATCTTTTGGACAGATTTAGTTACCTATTTAGGCAAGCTTACACATGTAGCAGAATGCATTTTTAATGGAGAGGGTACAGATACTAGTGGCAGAATAAGTACAGTTAGGTTTTAAAATATGTACAAGAGTTCGGATTGAGCTGCAGGATCCCTTCTCTGTAGAAAGAGAAGACCCATGTGGAGATTTGTGTCCCAATCCTTCTTTGTGTACTTTGCGCATGCAGTTTATAGAGAATCAGATCACAAAATGAAGACCTGGACTGTTTTTTTGTTTTTTTTTCTCGGTTTTTTAGCACGACGCGATCTCTCGGCCGTGTTCTCGTTAGACAAACATTTTGTCTTCAGAGTCTGAAAATTTATTTTTAACATGTGTAACAAATTGAGGATATGAGGACAGTCCATCTCAACAGTGTCTATTAGGGCTATATTTCAAAACTCTAAGTACAATGACAAATATTGCTTGCCTAAGTCTAAATGGACAACGTTTTAGAACTATTTAAAAACAAACCATCATCAAGAATGAATTGTACTGATTCCATTAACATTGACTCTTTAACCTTCACTTAATTTAGGATTGTGTTTTTTGTTTCTATATTACATAATTGAAATTTTAAAAAAGGTCTTTTATTTGGCTATATTTACAGAATTTTGAAATGTAGCCTAAATGGGAATCTGCAACTGACCCTCGACAGATTCTTTGTATTTAAAAACAATTAAAATGGACTCCTTAGACAAGTGGATAATGAACCCCTAAATCCACTAGAAATGACTACTCCCAAACAGTTTAAAAAAAGATCAACAATGCAAAAAAAGCCAGAGGGGAGTAAAAAGGGTCAGAGAAAACTGTACAGCAAAATAAATAGAAATTCAAATGAAAAAGAACAAAAAAAGGACACCAACGTCTCCTCTCTAACCCATCTAAAAGCCGCTTTGGTTGGTTGGTTGGAGGGATTGGTGGCTGGTCGGTTGGTGTGACAAAGTGGGGGTGGGGTGGGGGAGGGGACTTCGCGGTCAAATCTCAAAAACCAGTTCCGATTTTCAGTTCCCAATTTGCTCTGTCGTATAAAGTCCAGCGTAGGAAAAGACCAAACCAAAGACAAAACAGACAATTACTTTTGTCGGGCTGCTTAAAGCGAGAGCTGCCGTGGTAGACAGGCGGTTGTCAGGGTGACGCGTTAGGGGCGGCGAGTCTGCTTCAGTACTGTCGGTACGGGTGCTCCCGGTAAGGCGTCTTGGCACCTCTGGAGGGGGGAGGGGCCTTCCCTGACGCGTTGCGCTGGGTCCCATTCCAGTCATCCTGGCCTGGAGAGAACACAAAGAAAGGAAAACACATGTTCAAACAAACGTGTTGGAATAACACAAAACCCCTGGCAGGACTCTGCCTCAAATCTCCCGATACATCTAAAACAGGGTCCTTGAAGTCCTACATGTTGTCAAACCCTCGACCGGGGTGCGATCAAAGTTAACAGCTACTGGCTTTAAGTTAGTAGAATCTGGCTGGTGATCTATAAAGTCAATTTTAAAGGAGACTTAGGTTCATTTTCAGGGTCATCCTTATATTTGGGGTTTCTATTAGAACATGCTTACATGCTTTAATCATAAAAAAAAAAAAAAAAAACATTTTTCTAGTACTGTCTGTCTCAATATAGCTGTGTTCGCCCTCTATCTGAAATGCTCCGTTTTAGCGCATGTCTCGTTAAGCCCCCCTTCTGTGCACCTTTACAATGGCAGTTGTTAAGCAGTGGGGGGTGGAGATGGAGACAGATCACGTCATATCCAGTATGCTAAAACCACACCCACCAGAGGGTAAAAGCAACCAGCACCACCATATGCAACTATGGGCGGAAACGCTAACCAAGTGTCTGTGGTTACCTACATTTTTTTTTTTTTACTATGTATCAGCAAGCTAAGGCACCAGCAAAGATAACACTGCATAGCTTTCTAATGTATCCACGTATATATGTATCAGCAAGCTAAGGCACATGCAAAGATAACACAGCATAGCTTTCTAATGTATCCACGTATATATGTATCAGCAAGCTAATGCACATGCAAAGATAACACTGCATAGCTTTCTAATGTATCCACGTATATATGTATCAGCAAGCTAATGCACATGCAAAGATAACACTGCATAGCTTTCTAATGTATCCACGTATATATGTATCAGCAAGCTAATGCACCTGCAAAGATAACACTGCATAGCTTTCTAATGTATCCACGTATATATGTATCAGCAAGCTAAGGCACCTGCAAAGATAACACTGCATAGCTTTTTAATGTATCCACCTTCCTCTATAAAACAAGTTGCATGCTATCAAAAGGCTTCAGCGGACGGATTTGACGAGGGGGCACCTTGTTGCAAGTTAATGGAGAGCAGAGAGCGGTTTTCCCCTCCGGTAGGGGCGGAACTTATTTTCTTTAAGATTCTAATGAACCTGCATATGACGTAAGTAGTGGGGGACAAATCTGAATGGCTCGTTGAATTCCATGTTTTCTGATCCGAGCTGCCTACCGAAACTGGCCGGCAGTCTTATTTCACAGTTTGTGGGTTAGTGGATGATGACACCCAAACGAGCACTGACATTTTTTCATGATATGCCCCACCTTTAGGTCCTGCTCCAATCAGTCGTGCATGGCGGGCTATCAATATTTTTCAATGGTATTTTCAAATCAATCAACCAGTCAACAACTGAAAATGTATTTATACCACCATTTGGTGCATATACAGGACTTACAGGAAAATACCAGTTAAATACAATTAAAAATACACTTTTAGCTGACTTTTTTTTTTATTTACAGTATATGCACACTTTTTTATTCAATAAGACAGTGAATAAAGTTTACCCTTACCATATGACTCGTATGACTCTGTGGTCTCTCCGTGTCCGTAGTCGTAGTATTCTGGCTCTCTGATGGTCAAAAACAGGGAGAGAGAAGAAGAGACGTCACTTTTACTCTTTGAAGAAAAAGATTAAGTAGCTGCTGACTCTAACGTCTCGGGGATGATAATTGTCTTCCGTGAATACAATCAAAGCTTGGTTCTCTAGCGTGGAACATCTTAGTCCCGGCTGGTTCTCCTAAATAACACCGCCATCCAAACCATGAAACATGAAGTACCAGCAGCACTGAATTTGTGCTGAGTGGCTTAAAAAAAGTGGTCTGCTGCTCTCAAATCCGGTGAAACAAGCAACTAGGCTGAGTGTGTGCATTTTTATTGAGAAGCAGGTGAAAACCAAAGAGACGTCTGATTCACTCACGCCTGCGGCTGACTGTAATAGCTGTCGTATGACTCGTAGGCCGTGTCTGTGTAGCTCTCGTCGTAGCCCTGGAGAGGGAAGGAAACAGAGTGAGACTTAGGGAGAGGCTTGTTCATGAATCATGAATGTCAAGATGTCTCCAAAGTAACACACTGGTGCTAAAGCAGACACGTCCCCCTTATGTCTTCGAGCATCCAAAATCCCTTATTTCTCTGTTGACAGAGGAGCAATTCAAAGCCAACAGACTGGCAAGAACAATCGTCTCCACAGGAAAACTCATTTTTTGGCTGTTACACTACTAATTCCTCATCTCATTTCTTATGTCTGCCTTATCCAAATTAAACTTCAAGAATATAATTTCCTTGTTTGTATAATTGAAAGTAATAATAATCATATTCATGTGCTGAGGACATCCACATACAAACTAAATGAAGGAATTAAAACTACCCTCCACCGGTTCTGGTACTTACATATTCCTCGTAGCTTTCATCAGCTGCAGCGGGGGTGTGCTGGTGGGGGGGTGGATGCGCCATCCTCTGTGGGGGTCCGGCAGCCAGGGGCCTGGCGCGGGGTGCTGAGGCTCCCCTGGCGGGTGCTGCTGGGGGACCCCCTCGGCCTGCTGGGACGCCCCTGACTGCTCCACCTCTGGCTGGGCCGCCTCGAGCCACCCCTCCCCTGGCGGGAGCACCGCGGGGGGGCATTCCCCGGCCCCTGCAGAAGAGAACCCTGACATAATACGGTGTCCTTCTACTTGCAGGAATAGTTCCAAATTTTCATTTTTTTAATAAAACATTCATCATAGATTATTTATAATGACAAATAACTGATTCTGAAAACCTGAATATTTAAAAAAAGACGGTCAACCTTGTTAAGAGTGATTGTGTTGCATAGTTTGTCCACCAGAGGACGCTCTACAACGTCCCTGTTGGCAACAAGGATTTTTTTTTTCGTGTGTTTTTGTTCAAAGGACTTTAAGTTTTATATCTTAAGTTTGTATTTTTATACATTTTATTTATCAGAACTTTAATATATTTTGATGTTCCTTGGTTCTGTTGTGACCATAAAGCAATTTATTACAATTTAATTTTATGTTTCGTTACGCGTTTATGGATAATTTTTTTTAATATACTGTATTTCGGCCAATATATATCAGCATATCTGATTTTTCAATCACCAAATATTTATAGCGATATTGGCCTTAATTCTTTATCGGTCGGACTCTAGTCTCTACGCTGCATATGAAGCTGCATCAGTTAGCTTAGCGTAACGACTAGACAGAGTTACAAAGGGTTACAAAATCATGCATCTCTTTTTCTTGAATAACATGTTATTAATGAGCCTTAAAAAAGGTGCTGGACAGAGGATGTTGGTACTGTCAGACAGAGCAAGCAGTTTCGCCTTTTCAGTCTTTATGCTGAGCTAAGCAGCCAAATACATTATTTACTTTACTGGCATGCAAATTGTGTTGAGCTTCTCGTTTAACTCACAGCAAGAATGCAATTAATGCCAAAAGGTAAAGCTATCCCTTTAAAAAGAAATCCATTTTTTAACTACATTATATTATGTGAGTGTTCACATTTTCACCAAAGAGACTAACTATTTGCGGAGCATTTTGTGGGACTGGCTATTGATTTATATTCCTTGATATTCCTTGAACTTACAGTTGAAGTTACTTTAGGTTCCTCTATTGGTACCCGTAGGTAAACTAGGTTTACAGTCTAAGAGGCAGGACATCCTTAAAACTTTGTAGATCACCACATAACAGTCATCACACCGAACACTAAAACATGTAATAGAGACACTAAAACTTGGATAAAAGGAATAGAAAACAGTACATGACCAAAGTGCTTGTGCGTTTTGGGCACAGTGTGTTTCTTGTAAAAATATGTAATGTCTTCTCAGCAAGTCATCTTATGTCAAAAAATACTCAGATCTTTAGCATAAGTACACTGAAAACTACACAATTACACAAAAAGGAGTAAGTATAGAGCTGCTTTCAGCCTTGCTCTGTATTTTCACTATACATAAATATGATAGTCGAGGAAGAACATCGCCTTTGCATTACTTCAGGACCTAGCAGCTGTTATATCAGACACCGTGTGTGTGTGTGTGTGTGTGTGTGTGCATCCGCACACCTGTGTGCTCCACCAGGGGGGACTCCGCGGCCCCTGACCGGAGGGCCCCCTCGGCCTCTGGCTCCGTGCTCCTGGCCTCCATTCAGGTAGCCCATCTCCAGGAACTGCTCTTGGCAGATATCATCCATCATATCCTACAGACAGGCACACACACACACACACACACAAGATTAAGATGAGAAGCAAGATCATGGCAACAAGCACAAATGAAAAGCAAAAAAAAGAGAAGAGGAAAGAAAAGAAGGGAGTGTGGAAGAGCGAGCGATGAATAAAAAGAGCAAAACACAATTACAGAGCTGCTCACTACACAGCATCCCCCCTAATGGCTAACAGAAGACTCGGCGCCAGTGACTCAGAGTGTTGGGGGGGGGTGGTTGTGGATGTGGGAGGTTGGAGAGCATCCATCCACACACCCAGCCTTACTGTGTCGCACCGTCATGCACAAAAAGGTAAACCACTCCTCACTGCACTTCCTGACAAGTCTCATGTGACCGCATCAACCCCATTTTATCCGCAAAAACCATAAATTGGGATGGATTAGTGAAGCCGCCTGTCTGAGCAGCACAGATCCTGCGACGCATCCACCGCCTTTGTTCAGGGGAGCCATCGCAAGGGCTGCACTGTGACCCGATCAATTCTTTTTCATAAATCAGTCCCTGGAATAGTAATTGAGTCCTAACGACGATGAAAAGAAGGGTGCAAAAAGGGCGGGTACTCGAGTATGCAGCGCAGGCAGCGGAGTCCCATGTATCTGCAGCAAAAGCAGACAAACACAAGCCACTTGAGTGATTCTAACTTCATCTCAGGCAATAGAGCTGTGTGACTGCAGCTGCATCTAACAAGCAAGCGAGGTGACACGTCTTTACACCATCGAGGTGACTAATGAAGTGTCTTTAGACATTGCATTCTATAGAAAAGGATCAAAAGAAAAGTGTCGGCGTTGAGAAATAAAAGGACCCGCGGACCTTTCACACACGGGATCAAGGCTCTAAAGACATACAGGGATGTGTGTGTGGAAAAAAAGATGAGGAAGAACAAAAGAGTCAAAGCCTTCGGGAATACCCGAGGACAGGTAATGCATAAAAAAAAAAAAAAATACATCCAACCATTTTCTGAGAACACGATGCATTCATTTAAATACAGCCCGGTTCCAAACGAAGGCCGTCAAGCCTGACAGATTATGGCCTTGAATTGTAATGGCAGGTTCTGCAGGGGACGGCTTTTTACATTACACGGCAATACCACATCACTACTGGTTCAACTGGCCCATTCAGCTCGCCTTTGATCCAAATTAATCTCTTCTATAGCACCCTGCACACTAATGTGGGCATCTATTGGCCTGCTTTGGCATGAGCCACCGTTGGAGCAATGTGGGCTTCAGCCGGGCTCGACGGCAGACTGGGCTGGCCCGCTAGATAGTGAGGAGATGTTTTTTACAGTGTGTTCTAGGTACAGGCAGCTAGCAGATAGTGAGGAGATGTTTTTTACAGT
>NC_048420.1:1841334-1864407 GCF_013103735.1 Etheostoma cragini | reverse complement strand
TGAGGAGATGTTTTTTACAGTGTGTTCTGGGGACAGGCAGCTAGCAGATAGTGAGGAGATGTTTGCTGTATGTGACAATAAATGTTAGTTATGTGACATTGCTTAGAGCACCTTTAAACTACATTTTAGTGTTGTCATTTTGGTAAACGCTATTGCATGTTGAAATCGCCACTGGGAATAAATCATTTTGAGATGCAGCTCTCAGAACCTCAACACAGACGAGTCCATAAACAACAACTAGTCACAAAAGCACGCCAAAACAGCAAAGTCTGACTCACGGGAAACAGGAACTTCTTGACCTCCTCCATGGCGTGCGCCATGCGCAGGTACGCCTCTGGCACGGGGGCAAACACCTCGATGAACACGTGCAGCTCCATAGACAAGTGGGCGTACTTGGGCTCGCCGCCTTTCCTCAGCCCCTCCTCCTGAAACAAGGGCAACATCACTGAAGTGTCAGGGAGTCAGAGAGAGCACACAGCTCAACTCCAAAATTAAATGAATTATGCAAGAAGTAATCTAATTTCATCCGTCTCAGAGGGGCATCGAGCATAGGTGTGGTATTCCCTTCCTTTATATAGCTTGATAATGACATCAAAGTGGTAGATAACAGGTTTAGAGGGATATAGTGAAGATTCCTGGAACAGATGTGAGCAGGGCGTGAATGCCCTTGGCTTTACGTGCACGTTCAACCAAGCAATCCTGCAAGTTGACGCCATCTGGGCTCACTGCCAGGCCGACATCCCTCTCAAGTACAGGCCAGATGTGTTATGGCTTCAGGTACCCTTCCCACAGGTGTGTAACACCAGGTGTGTGTGTGTGTGTGTGTGTGTGCGTACCTTACCTTGGATTTGTCTCTCATGGATCCTTTGCCCAGCACAGAGATCTTGGCTCCTGTCTCTTCCTGCAGACGTTTGATTGTATTTCCCTGTGGTCCCAGAATCTTCCCCACGAAATTGAACTAATGGCAAAACAAAGCCAAACACAATTAGCCTGACCGTCAAAGCAGAGGCGAGTTTAGTACCAGGAGAGTGAAGGAGCCATCACTGTCAGGGGGGGGGGGCCCTGTTTTGCATGCCGCTGGAGCCTTAAGTGGTAGATTTACCAGAGAAGGTTGATTTGAGTCCCTGAGGGATGTAACACTGCCAGCTAGTATTCACTACAACCATCCAAGTAGGGCTGGGCAATATATCAATATTAGATTTATAATGTGATATGAGCCTAGATATTGTCTCAGATTTTGGAAATTGTTATATCGTAACTGGGTTGAGTGTTGTCTTTTCTTGGTTTTAAAGGCTGCAAAGCAAAACATGCAAATTGGAGCCCGATATTACTCCTTTTCCAAACTAATGTTATCGGCATTTAGAATGGCCGATAAATAATTCTGAATATGAATATTTATAAAAGAAAAACAGACAAAACACCCTAAAACCATGTTGAGTGTTGGCGTTGCATAGTCTGTCCACCAGAGGACGCTATACAGCGTCCTGTTGGAAACACTGATTTTTTTTTTTGTTAGTGTTTTTGTATAAGAACTTTAATTTGCATATCTTAAGTTTGTATTTTTAATTTTTTTTTTATTTATCAGAATTGTGATGTTCCGGTGTTCTGTGGTGACAAAACCAGTTTATTTTAAACTGCATTATCAAAATATTTTAGTGGGGACTCATAAATAGCTTCAAATAGCTAATATTTGGGAAATCTGTTTATGTTTTGTAATGCGTTTCTGGAATATAGAAAATAAATATTGGACAATAGATCAGATTTTGTAAATCAAATATTTTTATTGATTTCGGGCTTTAAAATCCTTTATGGGTTGGGTTCTAATGCAAATGAAGCATTATGCAATGTGTCCTGCCAGTTTGTACCCTCGCATACCTTCTCCAACATCATGAACCATCATTCTAAGTCAACGTGGCCAAACGTGTGAGCCAGATAGAGTTTGCACCGACATGGAGGAACACACCTGAGGTTAGTAAGTAAGATGTCACTGAGTGGAAACGTGCAGAAGATCCAATCTTGGCAATATGAATTACACCGCAACCCACAGCTGTCCTAACTAGAGTAATATTAACATCTTGATCCTTTTTAATGGCATTTTAAAACCATGGCACCGTGGCTTTGTATCATTGAAACTCGGCTGCAGGATAAATTAAATCAAGAGGGGTTCACGGTGGAGGAAGAAGCAGAGGACAGAAGAAGAAGGCGGGGAGGGGGGGGAGACAAGGGCATAGAAAGCTCACCTTCGGGTACTGTTTGACGGGTATGAGCACTCGTTCCTTGAGTTTGATGTTCTTTGTCGTGAAAAGGTCCAGGTATGCGTCGGCCTCCTTTTTAGTTTCCCCTTTCTGGATTCTTTCGATTTCTACAAGGGGAGAGGTGCGGTTTCAGGCCAAGTGTTCACGCAATCAGAGCGCATTCCAGTACAGCTCGGTTATGACGACCATTTAAGCACATTTACATTAAATAAGCATTGATGTAAAGATGTGTGGGTCACACCACATCTCAGTGTCTAGGTTCAAACTAGGCATGCACAATATTAAATCACGATCTCGATTCACCCCTTTTCGCGATTTAATATTTAAATAACTGCATTTTTTTTTTAACATATGCTGTTTTAAACATAGATCGTATGAAATAATGCTCTCCTTCTCTTCATTGAAGCCTCTATTTTTACAGGCTTGTGGTGATGCACAATGTGCTATAGCTGCCAAAATTATGTTTGGTACTGCCAAATCAAGGCAGAGAATCGGGATATCAATTCTAAGCTTAACCCTTGTATTCTGGTCAAATTGACCCATTTACATGGTACAAGTTACATTTTTTCTACCAGAAAATCAACGCCGTTACCTTATTTTCTGTAATAAACATGTATTCCTGAATCAATTCCGAAATTATTCTGAATATGACCAGATCTTTTTCCAAGATAAGAATGATCACATAGTGGGTTTTTAACACGAATGATAAAAAACGAACCCCACTTCCATTTTCAACTGTGTTCTAGTAGAGATTGATGCATTCCCTAAACATATGTTGTCCCTGAATCGTGCAAGCCTGGTCAAAAAACTATTTACACACACACACATATACACACACACACACCCACACGCGTTGTTTCAACTGCATTTCTATGCATCCCAACCATGTAAACAAAACTTTAAGGCTTAACTCTGCCTGTTTTGACTGAGACAACTTGACATCTTTTTAAATGACAAACAGTCCTTCCCGATGATGAAAGAGTAGATGACGATAATAATATTAATGTACACTTTATTAATCCCACAAGGACAAAAATCATAATTTAAACTCTGTTACTACACACACATGATCAGTACCTGTACATGCACTAAATGGAGCGATGTCAGATGAGTTCATTTAGCACATGTTTGAGATCTTGACCAACACCCTGAATAGAGCTGAATCAATTAACTGGCAACTACTTTGATAATCATTTCATCATTTCAGACATTTTTCAAGCAAGGCTGCAAACAGTCTCTCCCAAGCTTCTTTAATTTGCTTTGTTTTGCATTTATCATTGGAAACTGAATATCTTTGGGTTTTGGAGTGCTGATCTGATGAAGTAACATCGCCGCAGCCTCCGTGAACTTGTGATGATTTCCAAAACTACAAAAATGATAGATTGATTTGTAAAAAGACAAAAAATAGACCTAAACTTCCAAACCACAACTTGAAAACTTCCAGCTGTCAGCTCTTCTCTCCCACACCTTCTGTTCCTCTCATCCATGTGACACAGCCCCTACTAGTCTCCAGCACCCACAGCCCCCTCAAAGCACTTCATCTCAAACTACCTCTTCACTCCGGGCCGTGACAACTGCTGAGCCTGCGATGTGCAAACATGTCAGCTAGACCGCAGTCTACCAGCTGCAGATCGGTAGTAGATGTCAAACTGTGGCAACCTACAGCACACACAGTGACACACTTTGTCTTTCTGGATCATTCTCACTTTCAATTCCAGACATGCAGACTAGATCATGTGCATCCTGTTAGACAAAGAGACCAGCTTAGCCATGATCCATCCCGTAGGTACCTGAGCTGCTTGACTGAGGCGGCATATAAGAACCAGCTCACAGAAAATCGCTCTTAATCTCTGGGACAGCAGTCCTCTGGTTGATCTATAGCACTCAATAGCTGGCTTATGATGTCCTTGTGATGTTTTGTGTACATTTTCTATAGCATCACTGTAATACTCCTGGAAAGATTTGTGGTAGCCTACTTAGTAGTGACTTTATGGTATATTGTCCCACAGTATCATTACAGTAGTTAGATAAGGCTCTGAGAAACCACAAATACTGCATTAAGTGCAACCCGCACAACTAGTTTATCTACATATTTGTCATACTATGTAAGCAGTTGCACCATTTTTGTATATTCAAATATTTGTTCTTGTATTTTATTAATATTATTTCATTTATATTTATATTCTGTGCTGTGGTGACTGATTTTGCTGCTGTTACACTGTAATTTCCAATTTTATTGGGATCAATATCTATCTATCTATCTATCTATCTACTCATGTAATAATCTTCAACATGTGTAGGGCCGCTGTCCCTTTACAAATGGAACGTTCTAGACAGTAATAGGACAAGGCATGTTTTCAGTGCTAGCTGTCGACCACAGGGAACTATCTCATACCAGAGGCAGTATTTTCGAGTGTCCCCTGTCCAGGACAGCTACAAGACAGCAGCTCCGGAGCTGCAGTCTCGTGCTCAAGGACACTTCAGCAGTTGCCGACGGACAGCGGTACTTGAAAGTCCCTGTCACCGCTACGAGGGCTGCCTCTCGGCCGCTTCTCGGCTTTAAAGTAGCGACGTGACCCCCCCAAGTCGCAGATACTGTCCCACATTTATAGGCTGCCTGACAGTGACATCGACAGGGACTCGAACAGGACGAGAAAATCCCTTTAGCTAGCTAAAAGAGTCAAGTTTCAACTCGGCGCGAGCCCCTGAAGAAACGAGCTTCAATGCGTCGCATCTGCACGAGACATAGTGGTCATTACCGAGATGGGTCTCCCTCTGTGTTAGTGTAGCTTTAGGCTATTTACAACCCCATACACTATAATTAGGATTAGCTAGCTATCATTTAAATTAACAAAACACACACCCCTAGAAAGCACTGTTATTGTAGCAGTTGACAGGAAGCCCACGTCCACTCCGCAAACACATGGCACTCACAGCTTGGAGGTGTGCGTTCATTTGGATGTGTTGACGGGTGATATGGCGCCCTCTCTTAAACCCAACCACATTCTGAAAGACAAAAACAGACACCCCCGTGTCTGGACTTTACCTGCGTTCAAAAGTTTCATGGCGTGCGTGAACGACGAGTCGAGGCTGTCCTTCTCCGCCAGCAGCTCGGGGAGATATTTATCGTCGTTCTCCATTTTGAGTTTAGAACGGGGAGTCAGTCCGTTTCGGCGCAGCAACAACAACAAAAAAGCGTGAAAAAGCCCAACAATAATAGAAAAAAAGTAGTCCTGTTATGTAACTACGGAGCACCGCGTATCCTCAGTGCAGACGGTGCTTCGCATGTGCCTTCCGGGATACTTGTGATTTCCAAAGTGGCTTTATCCCCTCTTTTCAGCAGCACTGACTGGAAGGGAAATGCAGAACAAAAGCGGTGAGAGACGGGTGTAGTGCTCCTACTCAAGCCGGCGGAAGTGAGCTCAGAAGAACGTAGTTCGAGACGCCGCCTACTGGTTGCTGTGTTAATGCGCGCCGCCTCCAGTAAGTAATCCCACAATTAACAACGACTAAATCCCACAATTAGATCTACTGGTCTGGGTGTGTGGTAGGCTAGGTCCAGGTAGAAGGCAGTGAGGTATCCTCCTGGGTTCACTTTCGTATGGGAATTTATGTCAATCATATTCATATTTAAAGGTGTATGGGAAGGCCATATGTCAGAGTCGGATGTGATCAAGTGAATTGATTAATATGTATGGTACAGATTAAACATGGATTACTTGTTATGGTTAAGGGAATGTAGATTATTTATCTTTTTTTAAAACATTTGTATAGATGATCTTGTAAAGAAATAAGATTGTGTGGAAACTCTTGGGATAGATAGATAGATAGATAGGCTAGATAGATAGATAGATAGATAGATAGATACATGTATTGAATTGTTATGTACTGCAGTATAATACATTTCCATATCAATTGTAGATTTGTTGTTGTGAATAGGATAATGATAGCTGATGACACATCTTCAGTGTTTAATTTGTTACTGTAATATCACTTCAGTTCAGACAGTGGACCCTGGAGATGTGGCACTTCCATTCCTGGCTCTCTACTGCCCCTTAGTGGCAGTGCTGGTCTTAACAAAGAAGGGGTCTGGGAAACTGTTGCTGATCAACCTGGGGCCATCAGAATAAATTGGTCTAAATCTAATCCCCCATTTTATTTTTCTATTGATTCAAAGACAGGTATGTGCAAGTGCATGGGGCAGTGGGGAATGTCTGGAACACAGTAAAGGACTGGTTCAGATGGGGAGAGGTTTTAGACCTGGGCTAATGCATACAAAGCGTGCCATTCTTTGTGTTTTGGGTCTTTAAGTGTGTGGATCCTGTGCAAGCGGAAAAAAACACTGCAGTTCATTTGTTGGTCCGTCAACGGAGTGAAAAACCATTACGATCGACCGCAGCCGTACCCGGGAACGCGTCTGCTCCAAACAAATGAAGGCCAAATGTGTCTGCACTAATCAGTTATTGGAAGCCGAAGACCCTCTCTGACTATCAGGGTTCAGCTTGATCTATCTCTGACCGTTACAGTGTTATTAGTGTTGGGGGGGGGGGGCTGCAAGGTTGTCCTGACTCCTCTTGTCATTGACGGAATGGATAGCCTGTGAGCTGAATTTCAATTGGCTCGTAAAAGGAAGTTACTTGTCTTGGCAGGTGGAGGGGTTCCAATCCGATAGCTCGCACTCTTGCCTTCTGCTTTTGTGTGCGTCCGCGTCCCCTAACATACAGAGCCACAGTCTGGGGTTAACAGGAGGCAGATGGAAGAGGGTAAACACTCAGGTAGGGCTCGTATAAGATCTTTGCATCTGACCGGTTTTAATGCCCCAAAGGTTCCAACAAAAGGCAAGGATTCGGTGCTGCCCTGGAGTTTTATCCTTGTTTGGGCAGAGGGATCTGGAAATTATAGAGCATCATGGGACTCTGAAACTCCACTTAAAGTCAAACTAATACAATTCTCTGCAAACTGCAGTATAACGAGACAGAGTCCTGCTTGTGACTGTGTGAGGTTGCAGACACAGTGCTGCTTTGACCTAAATGCTAACATGCTACCAAAGGCAATTGTAAATGCTAATGGTTAGCAGGTGTAGGCTAACATTTACCATGTTAGTTTTGTGTGTTTGCATGCTTAAAAGAGCTACTTAGCATTAAACGCCAAGTACTGCTGAGGCTGATGGGAAGTATATTAATGTTGCTGGTTTAAACTAAAGGATCGGATATGTTTGATCTGATGATGGCACTAGATTTAAAAAGGTCGCCAAAGGGATTACAGTTCTATGGAAGCAAATAAGAGACATAATTCTTTGAACGTTAACAGCCACTAAATACTTCATACTGAATTATTTTATGTAGAAAAACATATCTGACCTGATTTGTTCTCAATTCACCTCTTTGAAATTTTTAAAAACCTGAATTTAAAAAAAATACTTTTCAATGGTTACAAATTCAAATTCAGTCACAAAAAATCAATTTACAGAATTTCAGATAAATTAGATTCAGGTTGATCACATTTGATTGCTCAAATTCCGAAGTTCAATATTAGATAGATTAAAGGAGAACAGGAACGTGTGACTTTTAATGCTTTAGTGCCACTGTCGGGGGGTTCCTGCTCTTGGGCGGCTTAGGGAAGTCCGAAAGCGAGCGAGAGAGATCTGGATTCAGTCTGAGGGTCACGCTCAGTTGAGCATCGCTACAGGGCCAGGGATGCCCCCCCGTGAAAGCTTTCAGAACCGTCACACCTGCTTAGGTCTGTAACACCGTCCCGCTCCCCCTGCCCTTCCTCCGTCTCCACCTCTTCACACCCTGTCCCCCTCCCTCTCTTTCCCCACCCACCCACCACAGAAAACAAGCTCCCCCTCCACCCCCCCCATCCTGTCACTCTTTTCCTCCCATGCACACAACAGGATTATTTGATGATGACTCTACTCATATTACAGTCATTTAGGCTGAAATATCGAGACAGTACTCCACCCTTCTGTGCCGAGAAAGGCGCCTTTACATAAAATGTATTTTTATTATTATTATAGTCCTGTTAAATATAGAAAAAAGCACAATGATACCAATATGAATAAGCACTTACTGTAACCGTATAAGTAGTCTATTTCTACAACGTCCCTCTTTTCGGCTATGGTTACCTGGTCCTCAGGTCTCTGCAGGGTAAATCCAGACAGCTAGCTAGACTATCTGTCCAATCTGAGGACTATGGTTACACGGTCCTCAGGTCTCTGCAGGGTAAATCCAGACAGCTAGCTAGACTATCTGTCCAATCGGAGTTCTCT
Source organism: Etheostoma cragini (assembly GCF_013103735.1). NCBI lineage: Eukaryota > Metazoa > Chordata > Actinopteri > Perciformes > Percidae > Etheostoma > Etheostoma cragini. The sequence goes on along the minus strand of NC_048420.1, from coordinate 1,855,881 downwards.
GTTGCACGACTAAAACTACTTGTTAACGTACACGTGTTCCACCAAAAAGAGTTCCTCCAGAATGCTGTGTGGACTCTCCAGACCCTCCTCCGCAACGCTGTGGAGAAAAGTCTGGCAATGCGGGACTGCCATACAAGTGAAGACAACCTAGACACCTAAATCATCCATCTGTCCACTAGCATTCGCTCAACTTCTCCATACTAACTGAGAGGGACCAAGCTGGAGCAAGCTAGCAAGCTTTTTGCTAAAAGATGTTGTTTTAAAGATTATTTTTGGGGGCTTTTCCACCTTTATATGATAGGACAGCTAAGTGAGAAAGGGGGAAGACATGCAGGAAATAGTCACAGGTCAGATTCAAACCCTGGACCTTTGCAACAAGGCATACACCTCCCAGGGTCTGTGTGCCAACTATACCCACTGAGCCAATCCAGTCACGGAAAATGCATGTTTTGAAGGAAATTTGTATCATTCAATGATTGTGAAGATTACCAAAGAACATGTTTAACTTGCTAACTGGGATGTTGTGGGAGCGATTGGTGGGGATTGCTGTGGAAAAGTGTGCTACGCTCGCCTGATCGTTGTCATGCTCAGAATGCTCAAAACTCAAATGCCTTGATTACGGTTCATCGTTCTTATGTCAAAATGAATGCACTGTCGATATCTTCTATAACAGACGGCATGAGGGGGGGGGGGGGGGGGGCTACGTATCTCAATTCTCCAGCGGCGGCCATCTTTGTTGTAAACAAATTCAACCCAAGCGCTCTTTGGGGACGTGGTCGATTCCGTCACTGTTGATCATCTGTCCATCATCGTACAAAGCCCGCCCCTGACAATTTGATTGGTCTGAACTGCTCTGGATCGAGCACAACGGACCAAGTCCAGACCGGACTTCCTGATCTCAAGTGGTGTTGCTCTTTGTGGGAATTGTTGGGTTTCTGTAAATAGCATCACAGAGTACGGTCTAGACCTGCTCTATTATGAAAAGCGCTGTGAGATAATTGTTGTGATTTGGCGCTATATAAATAAAATTGAATCGAAAAATTGAATTGAACTGTGGGCAGGTCTAAGTTTGTCTGGCTTTGGTACACTGGTAGGAGAAATTATTTAGTGAAAAAGTGAAAAAGTCAACCCTTGTTGTCTTCCTGTCAAAAGTGAAAATCAACCCTTTTGTTGAGGCTTTTTATCGTTTTTAACTTCTTACTTTTTTGTCCCTTTTTTCAACACTTGACGCTTAAAAAAAAAAGTTTGTCACCTTTTTTGACGTTTTCAACACTACGTAACACTAACTGAACTTAACCTCATTTCTAGGAAATTGTACCTTATGTTTGAGTTAGAAAAGCAGAAATTAGGAATTATTGAGACTAATATTAAAGGAATGGATGTTGATGGATAATCACAGACTGGAATATGTCAACTTTTACTCAACACTATTTCAAAACTACTTCAGTTTTTTATTTTAAATGCAAATAAATTGAACAAGATGCCCCAAAATTAACTGACCCGAGGACAACATGAGGGTTGAAAGTTGTTAGTAGTTTTATCATATTTTCGATACAATAATAAGATCAAAACTAATCAGGAATTACTAGTATCATTTTCTTTCGCTGCACAAACATCAGTTTCTTATCACCCTCCAGTCACCAACTATTCCTCAACAAATTGGTTGGTGATTACTGTATATTACATCATAAACTGGCTACTTTATATTACATCTTAAAGTGACTACTGTATGTTATATCATAAACTGACTACTGTATGTTATATCATAACCTGGCTACAGTATATTATATCATAACCTGGCTACTGTATGTTACATCATAAACTGACTACTGTATGTTACATCATAAACTGACTACTGTATGTTATATCATAACCTGGCTACAGTATATTATATCATAACCTGGCTACTGTATGTTACATCATAAACTGACTACAGTATGTTACATCATAAACTGACTACTGTGTATTACATCATAAACTGACTACTGTATGTTATATCATAAACTGGCTACTGTATGTTATATCATAAACTAGCTACTGTATGTTATATCATAAACTGGCTACTGTATGTTATATCATAAACTGGCTACTGTATGTTATATCATAAACTGACTACTGTATGTTATATCATAAACTGACTACTGTATGTTACATCATAAACTGACTACTGTGTATTACATCATAACCTGACTACTGTATGTTATATCATAAACTGGCTACTGTATGTTATATCATAAACTGACTACAGTATGTTACATCATAAACTGACTACTGTGTATTACATCATAAACTGACTACTGTATGTTATATCATAAACTGGCTACTGTATGTTATATCATAAACTGGCTACTGTATGTTACATCATAACCTGACTACTGTATGTTATATCATAACCTGACTACTGTATGTTATATCATAAACTGACTACTGTATGTTATATCATAAACTGACTACTGTATGTTATGTCATAAACTGGCTACCTGGCCAGTATCTCAGACATTTGCTTTATTCCTTTACAGAATGATCGGACATGAAAGATTGGTGGGATTTGAGCTGAAGGGCCACGTCGGAGCCCAGGGGACCGCGGCAGGGCCGGATCTTTTTTTTTTTTTTTTAACACTCAAGGATTTCACCCATTCTTTTTTTCATCAATCCGATTTTTTCTCTGCGTTTCCACGTGTGTACGTCAGTGTGATTACATGCTTTACACTCATGGGGCATTCCTTCTGTCCTTCACACGGTGATGTAAGTGCTAAAGATATCCCTACAGTATTGATTTAGAGTGCCCGGTCGCGTTCATCGGATCCAAATGAAAATCCAATGAAGGTGTTTATAGATACACATATACTGTATATCTCCACACAATGCCCATTATGTTTTTATATCCAGTGTTACCTCTGGGAGATTGCTCAGGTAGCGGTTTGCATCCGACCCTGGCTCGGTGTCAATAAACCAGTAAAGTGGCTCCGCTCCCAGTCTGGGCTGGGGTGCCACACGCAGATGGAGTAAGGATTTTATTGGGTTGTAGACACATTTTAACGGGCTGCTTGATGGCATACTGTAGTCTATATCTCCTTGTGTGAACAGTTTTCTTCCATTTACTAACGGAGTGGGTCGTTGTAGTACTTCCAACCCCGGTGTGTATATACTTTAACCCTCCTGTTGTCCTCGGCTCAAATTCACCCATTTTCAAAAGGTTTCTATATTAAGAATTTGTGTTTCTTTCAACCCAAATTGCCCAAAACGTTACGTGGATGGTTCCATGCAACGCTCTCAACAAGTTAAATAAATGATCAGTTCACTACTTTAAAGGAATGTGGGTGTTTTATTCAATTCTCTAGCGGGTGTTTTATTCAATTCTCTAGCATTTGAAGAAAAAACTGATAACAAAATGTTGGAAAAAACACAGTGACAAAAAACGACAAACTTGTCGGGGGAAAAAGCAATTTTAAATTTAGACCCCCAAGGGTTAAAGTACAATACAGCAAGTGGAAATTCCATTGAAATGGAGATAACTTTATAAACTGGGTTCATTTTAGACTAAATTAAACACAAGGGATGGATGGATGGATGGGTTGATGGATGGGTGGAACAAAGGTCCCATGCTGGGTGTTGGGTTTGTGGTTGGTATCGTAATCCCTAATCACCGCCCCCCCAAACCACCATTTGTGTAGCATTTTAAAGAAACCTGATGACAAATGAATCTGCTTGATGACATGACAAGGCCATTAGATTTTGTTAATCTTTTGCACAAAAACAACATTGTTAGGTGAGCTTTAGGGTGTGAATAGGGGGGGGGGGGCTGTACCCGTCTCACAGCCCATTTGAAAGGACAAACCTACGGTCTCTCTGCTGGATATTGTCTGCAAAGCACAAACACTACCGACAACCAATGCAGGACTTCGGACTCGGTTTCAGGCTCTAGTAATTAGAAATGCCTTCAAAGGCTGGCTGCAGGTGGAGATCAGAGGCCTTTCTTAGCCGTTAAAGCTCTGTGAAGAAATGTCCCTCTTCACCTGCTCTCTACCTTCAGGGCATTTATAAAATACAGCCGGAACTCATTACACACTCAGTTTTTCAATGACTGTAAATGATAAAGCTCATTTCATACTGCCGCTTCAAAGGCACTGTGCTTTAAAAGGTAAAGAAGGGTAAAGGAGAAGAGAGAAATCCGGCCTTAAGAGCTGCTTTTCAGGGATCGCTTTGATCGAGGAGTGTGTAGGAGTGTGTGTCTGTGCATGTGTTCATACAAACACAAACTCTATATTCTCAAGAGTCAAAGATGTGTGATCAAGCACAACCCTCTGCGGTGTACAGTATGAATGAGTGTGTGCACACGTGTGTCGAAATATGAACTAATGACCGACGCAACGTGCAAACAGAATAAAAAGAAAAGTGCCGCAGTCACCCAACGCTCCCTGCATCATTACCCGTTGCTTAGTCCACGCAACGGATGCGGAGAAATGCAATTCATCACCTCTCCACTCCACCTATGGCAAAAAAAGAAAGAAATAATAATGATTCATGGCAATTTGTTATTATATGAAGGAGAGATTTTCTTGTTCATCCCCCAAGAACAATATTCCCCTCAGCCGGCTTTACTTCAGAAGCACATGTGACATGCTTTTAGCATTGTCCCTGTTCCACGGCTGCCATGTTGTCTTTGTCTTTGCACAGCTGCGTTGCCGGGCTGAAGCCGCGGACGGGAGCTGCACGGCTAAACCGTTGCGGCTGTTGTGCGTTCAGCCCGTCGCCCGGCCGACCCCACGGCGGATCATCATGCCTCACCTGGTCATTTAAAACACAATGTTTTGTTTCTCACCTCGCTGCTCGGCTCACCATGCATGCATAAACAAAGGGGCGGAGCTAGAAGGAGGGCACAGGGTGGCACCGACCGTCACGAAATATCGTCCGTCCCCCCAAATCCATTAGTGCTCTCAATGGGACAATTGGGATTTCCATTGGATCAGAGTGCTGCCAGTTCGGCCAATCTTCCCAGCCCCTGACACATGACCAATTAATGTCTCAATGACAACTACCCAAAATTCTCATCCCGTGGAACCAGAACTGGATTTGTTGCTGACTGAGCTGATGAAAATGTTTTTGGATATGCAATTTATTTGAAATTCAAACAAGTGAAACTAATAATGAATGGGATGTTTTATTTAGCAGAATTGCATTGTGTTGTTCTATCCCATCCGATATTTTCCTAGATTTCTTAGCCAACCTTCTATGCTGCATTGTGCACCCCCCCCCCCCAACTTGAATCGCCTGTGGGTGAGGCCAACAATCACGTTTTTTGCCTTTTAACATATCAGGAAGCCCACCTCTTTCCTGTCGTTTTTGGGCAATCTGATTGGTTGACAGGCCTGACCTCCTCCTCACGTTAGGGTTGCGAGGTCCTTCTTGAGTGTCGAGTCATATTTGTCTGGTTTGGCCTTTAGTGAATGCACGCACATACTTACACACACACACACACACACACGCAATGCTCCACACGCCTGAGTAAAAATACACTCTGCACGGGTGAAGCGGAGGATGATGCCTCTCGGCTGAGACAACACCTGGATCCAGACAGCTGGCCTGATGAGGGCTGATTTGGCCTCGGGCGTCTCAACCAATGGACTCGCTCAGCTACCTGCAGAGCTTCCTACAATCCTGAGGTCAGGCAGACCGTCCAGCCTCAGCCAATGCCATACCTTATGTGAATTTTAAAGCAATCTTGTGTTGTTGCATTGCTCTTGCAACGTTCTGTGGAGCTGGGAGCACTAAATCCCCCCCCCCCCCCCCCCCCCCCCCCCCCCCCCCCCCCCCCCAGCCTTCCACAGTTCAGTAAATGTCTACCGCACTGGAAAAGTCTCAAAGTAGATCTCAAACCAAAACTTACTAAGTACTAGGTTGTCCAGTGTCAGACCTGGAGCTGGTCCCCAGGGTGCTGTAAATGGCGGCCCACTGCTCCCTTAAGGGACGGGTTAAATGCAGAAAATGCAGTTAAACAACAGTGTATTGCAAGAGTGAGGGTCAACCAATATGTTTTTTTTCTGGGCGGATACCGATATTTGAAACCTATATCTTCACTCTCACATCCACTACAAGATGTAGTTCATGGGCTGAGATATGGGAACTGCACACACTTTGGCGTACCCAAATGACCCCCATGAATATACCGACCACAAACGCAGCAAACTCAATCAAACGATTCAGTGATTCAAAATCCCCCCCCCACCCCCCCCACTATCATAAGGCTCAACCCTGCGAGTTAAAGCTGTGTGAATTCCATTAAGGTATTCCACCCCCACCGCTTTCTCCATGTGGTTTTCATTGTGATATGAGCTGAGGAATTAATAAGCGTATTAATTACCTGTGTAGGAGACAAACCAGCTCCCAGAGCGAGCCCTTACGCCCCTCCCTCCCTTCCTTCCCCTCCCCTCCATCCAATCTCCCTTCCTCCCACGCACCAACCGTCAGCGTTGTGTTTAAATGAGCCATCGTCGTGCGACTATCTCCAAGGTGAGCCGAGGCTCTGCTGCTAGCATGGTGTACCTGCTCCGGGGAGTCTCTGAAGTTGCTCTGTAATGAGACTAATTAGAATACTACAAGGTGAAGCAGGACGGAAGAGGACAGGATGGAGGGATGTGGGGATGGAGAACAAAACAAAAGGGCGACACCAGGACATGGTTGTAATCCTCCTGGAGACTTGATCACGGCTGGACGCTTAAGTCGCACACTTGTATGTCTGTCACTCACTCACACACACACACACACACACACACACGGCATGACTATATGACTGCTGCATGCATGCACCCACGCACAGATACACAAATAGACAAATCCACACGCACACACACCGGAAACCAGTCAATATCTGCTCCCTCTCTCTCTCTCAACTATTTTACATATGCATATAGTTGTCTCTGGAACTGTGCACCACATCTCCACCCTACCCCCTTTTTTTATTTTGCACTACTTATATTTTATTCCAGGTTATATATATGGCACAGGTATCATTGCACAGGCATTGCATTGTGTATAATGACAATAAAGGCATTCTATTCTATTCCCAGACTTGAGTGGGCAGATGCTCACGTTGACGGCATCTGGCACCTTGGAGAGGCGTTCTCATCACGGATGAACCCCCGACAGATTTGTGAACAATATTTGAGAGAAATAAGCTTTTTGTGTACATAGAAACAAGTCTTAGATCTTTGAGTTCAGCTCATGAAAAATGGAGCTAAAACAAATGCATTTGTAATTTTGTTCAGTATATTTTCCAAATTTCAACTTGGTTCTAGTGCTTTAGGCACATCAGGGCGTAGGCTATGTGCCTCCTGGAAGCCAAAAAGCCCAGTCAGGAATCAAGTGTGTCCAGCGCACACAGTCAGAGGTCAGTACAGGTCAGCACACAGGAGCTGTCCACAGCTCAAATACCAAGCAGAACAAACAGCACGCTTTCTAGTTCTCAGCTGCAGACTTTCTGCTCTGAATGCTTATAGGAACTGGTGTACAGCCGTGCTGTCATGAGAGCAGAGTTATAACTTCCATACAGGACTCAAGGTAACTTTTTTACACTTTGTAACTGTTATAAATATGTATCAAATCCAAATGAATTCAAGTTGTAAGTCTTCTGGTAGCTGTGTCACGGGAAATCTCAACCATTCCCAATCAGTATAGACGGAGAGCAACGGTATATGTTAGGAGATAACATAGGTACAGGCTAAGTACTGGTAACTAACATGCTAGTTAACATTAACATAAAAAACAGGCTAATTATTGTTAACTAACATGCTACTTAACATTAACATAGTCACAGGATAGTTACTGCTAACTAACATGCTAGTCAACATTAACATAGGCCCAGGCTAATTACCGCTAACTAACATGCTAGTCAACATTGACATAGGCCCAGGCTAATTACCGCTAACTAACATGCTAGTCAACATTAACATAGGCCCAGGCTAATTACCACTAACTAACATGCTAGTCAATATTAACATAGGCACAGGCTAATTAATGCTAACTAACATGCTAGTCAACATTGACATAGGCCCAGCCTAATTACTGCTAACTAACATGCTAGTCAACATTAACATAGGCCCAGGCTAATTACCGCTAACTAACATGCTAGTCAACATTGACATAGGCCCAGGCTAATTACCGCTAACTAACATGCTAGTCAACATTAACATAGGCCAAGACTAATTACCGCTAACTAACATGCTAGTCAACATTAACATAGGCACAGGCTAATTAATGCTAACTAACATGCTAGTTAACGTTAGTAATTAAACCTAAACAGCTGATGAAAGTCCAAACTGTGCGAGCTTCTCCTGACAATACGGTGATTTGTTGACTATGTGACAGTAAGTCTCGTGGTTATGACACAATAGTTAGCCTATTTATACAAAAACATCTGCTACGGAGCCATAGCGTGAGGAACAAGGTAGTACAAGGTGTTTCTCTTTTGGATTTTGACCAAACACTCACACTTCACATATCTTCAATATCTCCATATACATGGTGTACAGACTACACAAACTCAGGAGCAGTCAGTGCGCAAAGTAGAAAACCAACAAATAGCAGTCTATAGCCATAACAGCTTTTCTTGCCGAGCTTGAGATGAAAAGATTGATACCACTTTCTACAGATGAAGAAGAAAGCGAATAAGCTCAGATATTGAAGTATTGCTTGAAATACTCTGGTCCTGCTAACCTAAATCATACTGTCCACTGAATGAATGGAGCTCCGACACAAAAGACCTGAATTGAAGCTATCTGAAATCCTGCTAAGACAATGTTTGTCAAATTTAGATTCTGCATATAAATGCAGAAACAGGAAAAGATGTTGGTATCAGAAGAGATCCGTGTGCTGTCCGTGTTGACCAGTTACGTATGAGTAGCACTTTTTGGCATCTTAAAACTGTTAATAAAGAGAATTTGTTTTTCCATTCTCGCATCTCATGGGCGTCACACAGTTAGCCCAAGTTAATCTGTGTTTTTTTAATCATTATTTGCTTTTTAACCTTCATTCGACAGGCCAGCTAAAGAGAGGAAAGGTGGGGAGAAAGAGGGGATGGCACAGTGTCCGCTGTGTCTCACATGCACTCCGTCTCATTTGCATCTTCACAGAGCAGCAGCCATAAAAGTGACACAGGCGGGGGAGTAACCTAATGGCCTATTTTATAGTAATAATGTACTGAGTGGGTATATTTATATGCCTCTCGCAAAGTGTGTGAGGCTATAAAGGGGCAAGAGTTACAGCGCAAGCCTGTGTGTGTGTGTGTGTGTGTGTGTGTGTGTGTGTGTGTGTGTGTGTGTGTGTGTGAGAGAGAGAGAGAGAGAGAGGGGGGGGGTTACTTTTCTGCTTCATGCAACTGCTGCACATCATCAATGAAGTGAAAGACAGCATTCTGGCATCTCATACACTCCACTACACAGGAGAATCCATTTTCCCTCACAAGACCACCCTTAACACACACACACACACACACACACACACACACACGCACTCAGCAGTGTCCTTAAAAAAAAAAAAAAAGCATAAACATTAGATGGAAAAAAAGTTGCTGAGAAGTGAAAAGCCGTCTAAGCCGTTGATCCTGTTTGCTGCTTTGTAATTTTTCTAGGAAATCTTCCTTTTCAATCTTTTTCACTGAGGGATGAGTGTGTGAGGGATGAGTGTGTGAGGGATGAGTGTGTGAGGGATGAGGCTGGCGAGGACATGGAGTCGTATGAGGAAACGCCGGCGACACAATACTAGTATCACAATACTTATGTCACCATACAATGTTATTTCATTTACATTTTATCATACTATTTAAGCAGTTGCACATTTTTGTATTCCCATCTTGTATATATTCAAATATTTGTCCTAGTATTTCATGTACATTTATATTCTGTGCTGTGTGACTGAACACCATATTTTCCCGTTTTATTGGGATTATTAAATATCTATCTATCTATCTATATCTATTGCAACACAAACATGCACTCTTGCGATATGTGTGATATATTGCAGTTTATTGCCTTTTTTTGACGGCTGATGTTTTGGTATTTCAGTAACCAGAGGTCGGATTTCTTTCAACGTGAAAGCTTTTTTTTTTTTCTCCTTGCTGTCTGCAACCCTACTGAGGGGAATGATGATGGAAAGAGCAAAGGAAAGAGAAAAAGTTGTGAGGGCCGGAGAGAAAGAGAGAATGAAAAAGAAAAGGCATACCTGCCTCAGAGGAGAAGCCTCGGAGGAGAGGCGAGACCTCGTGTTATTTAAACCTGTACAAGCTCATATGAGAAGCTGATAGGTGCCGCTAAGGCATGCTATGAATTATGGGAAGACTAGATCAAGAAGGGAAAGAAATTCTTATCTGGCTGGAAGAAGGGGGACTGAGACCCTGACAGATTCAGGGCACAGTGTGTCATTGCTTGTATGGAAGAGTGTGTGTGTGTGTGTGTGTGTGTGTATGTGTGTGTGTGTCCTTATATTTTTCCTGTGAAATAGGACATTGTAACAAAGGTTCTCGCCATTCTTTCAAGGGAAAATGACCTATTTGGCAGAAGCCTGGGCCTTTTTTTTTTACTGACAGTGTCCACATCTTCACCCTTGTGTTGTCACAAAACACATTTGTTGATACTTTTTATCGCTCTTTTTCACTTTTTCTTACGTCTTTAACCCACTTTTGTCAATGTTTGTCCTTTTTTGACGTTTAATACTACGTTATACTAACTTGTTAACTTTAGTTTTACAGTTATTTTTGGAATTTTTGGTCCATAAACCTTATTTCTAGGAAATTATATCTAATGTTTGAGTTGGAAAAGCGGAAATTAGGAATTACTTCGACTAAAATTAAAGGAATGGATGTCGATGGATAATCACAGACTGGAATATGTCAACTTTTACTCAATAATATTTCAAAACCACTTCAATTTGTTTTTTAAATGCTATAAAATTGAGTGTGGATTCGTTGTGTGGAATCAATCATGTTATTTTGGGTAATCAAAAAGAACATTGATATAGGAAAACGGGTCAAGTTGACCTGAGGACAACATGAGGGTTGAAAGTTGTTAGTGGTTTTATCATATTTTCTATACAATAATAGGATCAAAAATAGTCAGGAATTACTAGTATCATTTTCTTTCGCTGCACAAACATCAGTTTCTTATCACCCTCCAGTCACCAACTATTACTCAACGAATTGGTTGTTGATTGCTGTATATTACATCATAAACAGACTACTGTATGTTATATCATAACCTGACTACTGTAAGTTACATCATAAACTGACTACTGTATGTTATATCATAACCTGGCTACTGTAAGTTACATCATAAACTGACTACTGTATGTTATATCATAACCTGGCTACTGTTAGTTACATCATAAACTGGCTATTTGGAAATCCGAACACTGGAGTAGACGGATTTCTTCCTCTTACATTCATAGAACTTCTTCAGTGTGCTGCCAGTCTGAAGGTAACCTTTCCCTTCCTCCCTTTATCTTCATCCGTGTAACACCTTCAACGCACTCCGGGTTCTCACCTCCTTTCTCCCCAGCACAAAAGGACACCTCGCTAAAAAGGTGAGCCTGCAATGGGATGAAATTTTACCTGACAAAAGGTGGACATTTAACACATTGCCAAAGGGAAGAAATCAACACCTTTCCTCTGCTTTTAAAAAGCAATCCAAGTGACATAACTGCAACTGTCCGCACTGCGCAGTAATAACCAATGAAAAAATGAATGGCATCCTTTTCATGCCACTTGTGTCATCAAGTGTTTTGTGAGGCAGCTAAAATAGTCTGGAAATCGTTTACCAAAGCAGCGGAAGGCCTGTGCAGTCAGCAAAAAAGGGTGATGGGTCATGAATTCTGTTTTCAATGGGGGGGGGGGGGGTAAGGATGAAAAACCCTTCTAAGGGAATGAAGGATAGGAGAGCCACGTTGGTCTTAAAGCCTGACGCGGGCAAAAGACACAGTGGTCCTCATCTATCAACCTAACGTAGGACCCGGCGCAGATATGAGGCGGCACGGCGGATTCATGAAACGTTCGTATCAACCAATCAGAGCGTAAGAACGGCCGTACATTGACATTGATTAGTGTGTGTGTCTGCATAATCTATGCGGCCAGTGTTACGATGCGGCCTATGGTTGTAACCATGGTTGCCATGCCTGTTCTCATCTGTCTGGTCTAACCCCGTCCCTCCAGGATTTCGCTGCTGTTGGGGCCCAAAATGCCCGATTTTGCAGGAGCTTTTGTATTAAAATGCAATATAAGCGAGAAGATGTTTTGTTTGTCTTTGGCCTGACGAGAGGAACCGCATATGGAACCCTTGTGGGGTGTTTGGGTCCGAGGGACCCGTTTTCAATGTTTGATAAAAGAACAATTATGCTATTTATTATTTCTTCTAACTCACTGCTATGAAACTTTACTGTATCCTCCTCCTACTGGGCTTGCTGTTTGTGTGCGTGTGTTTGCGTGTGTGTCTTTGCGTCTGTACAGTATGTGTGTGTATTTACGGTTAGGGCATTAGTCCAAATGCACAACAACTATTTGGCTTCATATCTTTTTGACCTAAAAACACCAACTTTTGTTAAGTGAAACTGGCAAGATGATTATCCTACTAGGTTTCGTTGCTAGGAGACTGATGTCAGTAGTTGGGACGTCACATGCAAAGTATGAGTAGAGTGTAGGGTGCCCTAACGCCTTCAATCCATTTCACATACACTGCACATACCACCGTTTTTGGATGAATTACTAAGCTATTAAAATAGCCTAATAATTGTTGGCATGGTTTTATAAATCCTGTTTTAATGTTACGCATGTTAGAGAATTTTCTGGATGTGGTGTATCAGTGGATGGTTACCGTAGGGACTAGCTACCTATCATTAGTCGGGATCTATATTTTTTTATTCCGGAGGGGCGGAAAAAAACATTAGACTAATTAACTGTACTGTCCCGCAGTAATTGTCAGTAATTGTAGGCTCTTTGCACCATACTAAATCGTTTTTGACCTAATTATTTTTCACTGAAATTCCACACGTCAGTTAGCTCTGACAGCGCTGCATCACGTGCACATGCGCATCATAGCCTATGATTTCGTAATAGTCATATGTTAAAATAACTGACGGAAGCTATCATTTCAGTCGCTCTGTGCATGGCCTCATATCCTGAGCAATAAAGTTGACAGTTCCTTTCGAGATATTATTTTTGCGTTGGATAGAGGTTTAACATCCAGCGTGTTCTGGGTGTGTCTGGGGAACGCTACCGTCGTTGCAGGTGGGTGCGCCGGTAGTTATAAAACGATTATTAGACTATGAAATGTGCCAATTCGGATATGTTCATGTAGCCGACTCCAAACAGACAGGGCAACCTAACGCAGACAGGTTAGCTTTCCGTTTTTAGGTGATACGCCAGGTTTGTAGTCCAGCTGCGATATGCAAACTGTTGCTTGCAAACTTCGCATTCAACTTTTTTCCGTTATCCGTTTTTATAAAATGCTGCCACACTGCCGATGTCTTTGACATGGTAGAGGAGGACAGACTGTAAATTAAAAACACTCACAATTAAATAAATATTCAGCAAACCACTAAAACAAGGCTTTCTAGTTCTTCTTCAATCCGTCCCCAGTGGGTCGGGCTAATCCACAACAAAGGGGGGTGTTCTGAAGACAGACTGTTCCCTGTGAAACAGGGTTTGCTCTAAACCACCCCCATTAGCAATTAGTGCTTTCCACCTCATGGAATTACCACGGCAAAAAAATCAACCAATCAGAATTTTGGTCGAGCCAGACCGTAACGACCAATAAATCAACTAGTCGATTGGGAGATTACAGTCCTACAAGCCAGACCGTCCTCCGCAGCGCTGTGGAGGAAGGTCTGGCAAAGCAAGACAACACCTTTTAGACATAGGCTAAAGATGAACATAATAAATAAACACAAGGAAGGTTTCGGTGCAACTTTGACTGAAATAATTCAACTTGATTCCAGTTTTAATGTCATTTTGTCCATTATCACTTTCCTTGGATCAGAACTTTTCAAGTGGATCAGAAGATACAGACACTGGTTCACGAAGCTTCATTTGGCCGTCATTAGTTAAAAGTTCTCAGAGCCCAATACAACAGTTTAAATCTACTTTTTTAGTCCGACCACTAGTCCAAAAAAAACAAATATACCGGCAATGGCACTAAACTGAGAAAAGCAACACATAGAGAAGATGGAACCAAGCAAAGAATTACAGTGGCTTGAGAAAGTTTGCCCCCCCATGCTAAAGTTGATTAAAAAGAGGAATAAAAACACATCTTTTGGAAATTGATCTTAATGTCTTTATTCAAAACATTTAGGAAAATCCAACCTGTTCTTTACTTTCTTTGTGAATGAATAATGTATTGTATATATAAATAAATGTTCTTCCTTGAAATACAGGGGCATAAGTATACACCCCCCTATGTTAAAATACATGGGCATAAGTATACACCCCCCATGTTAAAATACAGGGGTATAAGTATACACCCCCCTATGTTAAAATACAGGGACATAAGTATACACCCCCCTATGTTA
>NC_048420.1:1827565-1841234 GCF_013103735.1 Etheostoma cragini | reverse complement strand
CAGGGGGCATAAGTATACACCCCCCCATGTTAAAATACAGGGGCATAAGTATCCACCCCCCTATGTTAAAATACAGGGGCATAAGTATAAACCCCCTATGTTAAAATACAGGGGGCATAAGTATACACCCCCCCATGTTTAATTCCCATAGAAGCAGGCAGATTTTAATTTAAAGGCCAGTTATTTCATGGATCAGGATACTATGCATCCTGGTAAAGTTCCCTTGCCCCCCCCCCACATCATCACATGCCCTTCACCATACATACAGATTGGCATGGGGAACTTTCCATAAGACCATCTTAATAGGCTAACTGAAATAACACCATGCCTGAGTCATGTAACTAGAAAGACACCCCCAACTGTGAGAAAACGTAGGTTACCGCTGAGCCACAGGGCCATTACTACTAATGAGGTGGTTTTTGCAAATTAAATCGGATATGTATCTATGGAAAAGCAAAATGCAGTATCAACAACTTTTAAAAAATTGGAGATTTATGTAATTTCTACTAATGGCTGACAAGTTTTTTTTTTTATGGCTCAGAATTTTGTCTGAATGATCTAGGCCTCTACATAGATAGATATATAGATAGATGCCTTTGTTATTGTCATTGAACTGTATAAAGAGTGCACATTTGAACAAAATTCTGTTCCACCGTCTCATAAACACTGCTTTAACTAAGAACAAAAAGTTATAGTATACAATAAATAAATACAAATGCAACAGAGGGTTATCTTAACATTTGAATATGACATTAAATAATAAAAAAGGAGTTTCTAGATTCTGGGTTTAGTTTCACGATGTTGTGATATTCCTAGAGCAGAACTCCTTAGCTCACAAAAGACTAACACAGACGTTTTCTTATTTTTAGAGACTGTTTTTTAAAGGATTTGCTGGGATGACGTTTAGAAAAAAAAAGGGCTAAAATGGCTCCTGATTCGCAACCCAACATAATTAGACTAGAACATGAGTTAAGATTGTTTTGCGATGCAGAACTGAACCATTGCATTGAAATGCCGTTGGTCTGTAGGATCCAGAGTCTGCTCCAGGCTGTAAAATGCACCAGATGGCTGAGATTTCACTGCGACACGTCTATTCACTTAGTGCCAGACAAGAAAAACACAGAGAGTAATTTGACTTGCAAATACGCCGGCGTGATTTGCCGACAGTTGCTGACACCCGTCATGTTGTTTTATCCTGCGATCCAGTTTCGGAAGGTGAAAAACAAATGAAGAGTTCCCAGTAAATATCCTTTTCACTAGTTTTCAAACATCTGTTATTAAGTCTTATGTATAAATAACTAAACCATGCAGGTTGGTGGGAGTTTTTTTTGCCCCTAACAGGTTGGATGTAAAATAAGTTCAGCATTGCTTTTTTACAACTACCCAAAGTAGCTCCATCTGATTCCAGGCCTCAAAAATCACCAGTGGACAATGTCTCCCTCGTGTGGTCTAAGAAGTAGAGAAGCAACTCGTACATTTTGCATTCAATCTGCAGGACATAACGAAGCCTGAGCATACACACTCCTATGTTACATTTCCATAGGAGCAGACAGATTTTCACATACCTTCACCAGACATAGAGATAGGCATGGTTTTATTTCAGTCAGCCTAGTAGCTGGTTTGATTTGCACCGAGAGATGTTTTTATGGAAAGTATCCCATGCCAATATCTAGGTATGGTGACGATGTGGGGGGGCTATTTTAATTCTAAAGGCCAAGGGAACTTTATCAGGTTGCATAGTATCCTGATCCATGAAATAACTGGCCTTTAATAATAAAAATCTGCCGGCTTCTATGAGGATTTAACATAGGGGCTGTATAATTATGCACCCTGTATTTTAAGGAAGAATATTTATTTATTCATGACACATTATTCATTCACAAAGACAATCGGTGTCCTTAAAGGTTGTATTTTTCCTAATTTTTTAATTAAGGCATTAAGATCAATTTCAAAAGACAATTTGTTTTATTCCTCATTTTAGTCACCTTACGCAGGCGTTCCTACGCTAATGAGCATTACTGTACACATGAACACACACGTCTGCTTACACATACACAGACAAACACACATCTACCGATGTACTCATTTAAGGTATGGATTCAAAACATTTGGAGTATCTTCAGACTTCACACAGCAGCTTCCTGGTTTATTTGAGGAAATTCTATCATGTTGATGTGATTACATTGAGGAAATAGAGTCTCTCTTGGCGACACATCCTGGAATATGTGAATTAATTGAGTGATTTTATTTGATTAATTCTAAAAATGTATGTAAGGAAACTTTGCTTCACTGCAGCCAATTCAGAAGTCTGTCACTATAATTAAAGTTTAAATAGGGACAAATAGAAACAACAAATAAGCTTAAACAGTCATCTAATGTATGTCTCATAGCGTTTTTAGCTGAAGCAACACTTGTACCTAGTAGGGCTTTGGTTAAATATAAAAATACAGATTACCATTATTAAAAATAAGAGAGATGAAATAAAATGGAATGAAATGAAAAAATGAAAGAGAGTATATTCTACGGAACAATTTCCTTTTAATGTTGCTGGGATGATGGACTCTATAGTCTTTCAAAGCTTTGCATGATCAATTTACTGATTACTTAAATGATAACTTGGAGACGTTTCAACCTGGACCTTATTTTCCCATGTTCTGCGTCTAAGTGATTGATGGGAACTACACTTTTTGAAAATGGTCCAGTGTTAAGCAAGACCACTGCAGTAGGCAGCGGCAAAGCTACAATGCAGCCTTCCAAACGTTAATGGACAATTGCGCACCTTTCATTTCCATCCACAAAAGTGCAGTGTGTGCCCATGACAGGCTCAGATTATTATTCTTAATGTCGGGTAGCATTCTGGAAAGCCTCCCTACAGAGATAGAGCTTTTTTTAAATGGTAAGATCATTTTTGTATCACAGGAAAACAGCCCCCGCCATCGCCAAACCCACCAGATTCCCATTTAAATTCAGTCATTTTATCATCGGAAAATACACTTCATTCAAAGTCAACAGAAACAACATAAAACAAAAAATCAAACGTGGTCTTGGTTTAACTTTCCACTGTTCCAACAATCACCACTCCGGCCTGGTTGAAACTCTTAATTCACCAATTTACATTTGGAGATATGCTGGCTCTACACGCTGAAAGTGGTGATTATTTACATGGAGCCTGGTGGAGATGTGCTGCTATATACACGCTAAAAGTAGTGATTATTTACATGGGGTCTGGTGGAGATATGCTTCTCTATAAAAGTAGTGATTACTTACATGGAGCCTGGTGGAGATGTGCTGCTAAATACACGCTAAAAGTAGTGATTATTTACATGGAGCCTGGTGGAGATATGCTGCTCTATACACGCTAACAGTAGTGATTATTTAAATGGAGCCTGGTGGAGATATGCTGGCTCTACACACTAAAAGTAGTGATTATTTACATGGAGTCTGGTAGAGATATGCTGGCTCTACACGCTGAAAGTAGTGATTATTTACATGGGATCTGGTGGAGATATGCTGCTCTATACAAGCTGAAAGTAGTGATTATTTACATGGGATCTGGTGGAGATATGCTGCTCTATACACGCTAACAGTAGTGATTATTTAAATGGAGCCTGGTGGAGATATATGCTGGCTCTACACACTAAAAGTAGTGATTGTTTACTTTGAGTCTGGTAGAGATATGCTGGCTCTACACGCTGAAAGTAGTGATTATTTACATGGGATCTGGTGGAGATATGCTGCTCTATAAAAGCTGAAAGTAGTGATTATTTACATGGGATCTGGTGGAGATATGCTGCTCTATACAAGCTGAAAGTAGGGATTATTTGCATGGGATCTGCTGGAGATATGCTGCTCTACACACGCTAAAAGTAGTGATTATTTACATGGAGTCTGGTGGAGATATGCTGCTCTACACAAGCTGAAAGTAGTGATAATTTACATGGAGTCTGGTGGAGATATGCTGCTCTACACACGCTGAAAGTAGTGATTATTTACATGGGATCTGGTGGAGATATGCTGCTCTATACAAGCTGAAAGTAGTGATTATTTATTAATCACTACTGATTCAAACCAGCCCACTTCACTTGTACTTGACATTTCTTCGGGCTGCACCACTTTTAAATTCATGCCTAAGCAACCCCATTTCTTGGATTTATAGATACAGGATACTACTGCCATCTTGTGTTATAGAAATCTAACTACATTTTGCCAAATCACAAAATACAACCATTTGAATATTTGGACACTTAGAAGTTTAGAGAAGTACAACTTGGATCTTGTGGTTATACTATGAGAAAATGTTTATCACAGGGTGTAACGCAAAACAAATATTTGATCAGTTGCATTTTTCTCACCCACTAATTTAATCACAATGTGTAGGGCAGGAAGTTTTAATGGTATAAATATAGCTGAAAGACTTTGCCATACCTTGAAGTTACAGAATTGCTCAGCCTGATGTTCAGCTATCAGACATCCTCTTCAGTGACCCTGCGTCTGCTCCTCCAGATACTGTAGGGGCACACAGCGCTGCATGGCACTATTCCTGAGATCAGAACTGAATGTATTAGAATACACTGATGCTTTTATGTCAGAATCTTAAAAAAAAAAAAAGAAAGGGGTTTAGCCTAGTCCCACATTGCCAGACCTATCGTCACAGCGCTGTGGAGTAGTAATAATGATAATAATGACTTTGTTCAGGACGCAAACGGATGGTTCATAGTACAATAAAAATGGATATTTACAAAAATCTAGCAATAAGTACATAGTTCAATCGTCTCTGGACGCCGTGACGCTGGCTCTGCAAACAGTCTCAAGAAGCAACTTGTTTTGGTGGAACATTTGCACCCCGCAAAAGAAAACGCCATATACAATTTTAAAATAACTGTTCACACAATACAGTATTCTGAGATATTTAAATGAGCTGGATCCATGGTTAAATGTCATTTGCATACAATCCGGTGTTTTGCCTTGTTCCCTCCATAGCCAATCCTCACCAAATTGGTTCCAAAGCATCCCAGTTAGAGAGTAAATGCCGTAAACATGTTTTTTTGTAAATCTGTACAACCATTCTCCAAAATAACCAAGCAGGCCTGCCTAGTTGCACGATCCAAATTTCTGTCAAGGCTTACAGCTGTAAGCCCGGTGGGCGGCTGTGGTTCAGTGGTGCTCTACCACAGGTCACCTGCCAATGGGAAGGTTGGTGGTTCGATCCCTGGCCCTGCAGTCCCATGTTAAAGTGTCCTTGGGCAAGACCCTGTACTGCCGCGCCTTCAGAGTGTAAATGTGTGAGAGTGTTTATCTGATGAGCAGGTGGCACCTTGCACGGCAGCCTGGGCCACAGTGTGTGTGAATGAGGAATGGTTCCTGTACTATAGACAAGAGCTTTGAGTAGTAAAATAAAAGCGCTATATAAGAACAGTCCAGTTAATTGACTCTAACTTTGCATGTGCTGGCAGAGTGAGACACTAACCTATTTCAAATGGGACTTGACTTGTTTGAATACAGTTTCATCCTCGACACCAGGTGTATGCTCCTATCCCAAACTGTCTGCTGCTGTGGGTGAGGAAGAAAAAGAAAATCCAGACATATCAGAGCCATTGTTTAAAATTTTATTATTGTTTTCTCGCTGTCAGATAAAAGCGGATAGAGAGGAGCATAATAATCAGAAACAGCGTGCGGCTTTGGGGTTTCCTGTCCAAAGCCGTACGAGACAACGGTCTGAGGTGAGGATACATTACCAATACGGGGCAAACCCCCACTGTCATAAATGCTACATAACACTGTCCGTATCATAAACAGTCACAATAATGGCTGCTGTCACTTTTATGACAGGTTATTAGCCCGTAACCAGACACGAGATATTCTGAGGTAAGCTAGAGTTGGCTAGTGTTGTACTGAGCAAATAAACATCTATGAACTGTATATCTATAGTGTCCTGTTCCTGTGAGCAGGGCAGCTCATCTCTACCTTGGCATAGCTTTGGCATAAGGAGGTAACATGGTAGCGCCCCGCCTGGGTGGGGGGGGAGGTACATTTGAGGACAAGCCTCTTTGTCCATTTCATGAACTTTAAAAAGGGAGTGACTCCCAAGGCCTTGGGCCAGTAAATACAGGGACTACGTAATGCAAGAAGTTTAAGTCAGCTATTCAAATCTGACAAATAACAGTTTGTATATTAGTGCTAATGTAATTTGATAGGAAAGCACTATCACTATGACATGTACATGTCAAATGCATGTACGGCTTCTGGTAACGCTCTTCCAAATTACAGTGCGATCCACTTCGCGGTGCTACAAACGTACAGGAGCTTAAGCTTTAGCTTATTCCAACGGGAGAGAAGGTGCTCGCAGCGTGTCGGCTGACGCGGTCAGGGTTCATCACATTTGTTTTAGCGTTACTTCAAACGTAAAAAAAAAAAAAAAAAAAGAATCTGAGTAGACGCATGTATCTAGTCTAGCTTCACTGGCTGAGTTGAGGATTTGACAGACATTAAGGATTAGACTACAAAAATGACCAAACAGCAGCATTCGGTATAACAAAGAAGACTTCTACTATGATATATGTATTCTCCTAGGCTTGTTTTTGCAAATATAAAAAAGGTATAAATAACATCCTGTTTTTGGTTAAACACAGTTAGGAGGAAAGGAAATGAAAGATGGTAAGGGGAAAAAAATAAAAACAAAGCGTTGCGCTACGACTTCACTGTCCTTATCCACCATTTTTCGGGATTACCTGAGATTCCAGTTGTCCCTCAGGGCTATTTACGGATTTGATAGCGACAGCACTCGTCGACCGATCGAATCAATCGACTGATTGAGGTTATCGCAGACCAGACGGGGGTCTAAGACATTCAAGCAAGCGGAGGGCTTTCGCGTGCCCCATAAACTAGATCCTTTGAGGGCGTACTTTATCTCCCACACCCAAACACACCTGACCTGCAGGCTCAGCACAACCACTCTTTGAAAAAGGCTAATAAGAAGGCATGTAGCAAAGAAAAAAAAGGCTTAAAATGAGCGAGGTATCCTTTACATAGTTCTCCCTCTAAGGAGTTTAGGCATTTTAATACCATCTTGGAATGCACTATATATTGATATATATATTTATATATATTTACTGTATATTGCTGTTAATATAAGCACGATTACTGTTGATAAATACAGTGGCCTCCTTGCCATCAGAGGCACCTCATCGAGTTTCAGCACCCGTTCTCCCTTTGATTTATGGGTGCCAAAGACCCTGCATGGGTGGAGGAGGAGACACTTCTTGTTTTTCCTATTTCAACGGACTTCAAATTCAAATATGATGATCCAAACTCCACCCGCATGGGTCACTCTACGTCCACTGTCTCCCTTTTTGAAGCCTCCTCTTTCTGATCCAGGACCTGAGGGGCGAGGCTCGGCAGGGCTGCGACCTCTGCAGGAGCCAATGAGGAGGGGTCTTGCTGGTCAACAATCCTGTGGGAAGAGGTCTCCTCCTGTGGAAAGAAAGTATGGAACGACGTAAGTGAAAAATTTGGATTTACACTCCCTAACCACTCGATCAGACACACTTGGGGCAAGAGTAGGATTTGGCACAGGTTCCAACCTGGAATAGTTTCACAAATTATAATTCTACGAAAAGTTTTGAATCCGATCACCAGCTTCAAATTTAGCATGCGCGAGATTTGGTTTCCCTAGCGGCCAGGCGCGTGTTGTGTTGCAGCCACGGAGCCCAGTTAGCATCAAAAGCAGCCGAGTTCTCCTACGAGTTGTTTCTTATTAAGCACCAAGTTGACTTACCTGCTCGGAGAATCGATGATTCACCTGATCGGCAAACTCCTGCATCTCTCCATCCTCACCGTTTGAGTGGCAGCTTGGACTTGGCACCTCAATTCCATGGCTTTCCAAAATGGCAGCTTCTGGTTGTGTTAAGACAGGGAAGCGGAGGTGAGAGATGAAACCGCGGGAAACAAACATGCTCGGGTACATTTTTCAAGACAAAAATGGCTCAGGAAAATGTCATTCTACAGCCAATGTTTTCTCATGATCGGATGAAGAGTAGAACAAAACTTTCCTACTTTTAACTTAACTGTTGGAAAACCCATGTGTGTCACAAAGCTAAAAATAAGGCCTTTTTTCTAAGCTCAAAAAGCTTAAAAAGTTGACATTAAGAGAACACAGACAACAACAATATGCAAGTTATCAGGTCCTCACCGATATTCGCTCTTCTCTTCATCTCCTTCCGACGGTTGGCAAACCAGTTGTACACCTTTAATGCCGTCACGCGCTCAAACTCAGACAGCTTACAGCCTGGGGGATGAAATACACAACATCTCTCACTAATAGTGTCAGCAAATATGGCAAAACCACAGGATCTTTGTGGAGATATTACCTCCATCTATTAAAGTACTTTCATTATACAAAGCCACATAATTTAGAATAACGAATTTAATTTTACACAAAACAAAAGCCTGAACACTTTTTTTTTTAAAGTCTAAAAACACACTGCAGTAAATGCAACTTCTAAACTCACAAACACTGACACCAGTAAATCTTGTGTTTTATCTATTGCTGCTTTTCCTACTGCATGGTACGGCTCGTTTTTTCATTAATAGGGCTGTAAGGATACACCAAACCCAGGGTTAGGGTCATATCACGACGACCCGAACGATCACGATGTTTGTCATTGATTACGTCACAGATTTATTGATAACGATTGATTTCTATTGATCGATCCAACACCAAAGAATCTTTCGTACCTTAAAATAATGTTTCCAAAATTGTCTCAGTGGTTCATTAACTCGTTGGAATGACTTATAAGAATAATGGCAACTGTTTACGGACAATTCAGCTCCAAACCTGTAGGGGGAATGAAGAGGAAAAGTGATTTGGTGCCTACTGTAATGGTGCTGGTTCACAAGTAGCTAATATAATTCTTGGTGGGTAACGTAAGATTACGACACCGTTCAACACGCTCATTTATTTTTAGTGTGATTGTTTTGACCAGGGTTAACAACTCTGGACTAATCCACAAATTCATCTGTAACGTTAACTGTATAGACGGACGACTACTCTAATGGTAATTTAGCTAGCTAGCACACCTCTGTCTTCTGCCTTAGTCTCTCTGCGCTGCAAAGCTTGAGTCGGGATGAGCGTCACCCCCCCAGCCAGCTAGCCACCATCCACTATCCCTACCGCCCAGGCCCAGGGACTCATCCACAGTCAGCCCCCAGCCAGCTAGCAACCATCCACTATCCCTACCGCCCGGCCCAGGGACTCATCCACAGTCAGCCCGTTCCCAGCTAGCAACCATCCACTATTCTTACAGCCCCAGCTCGGGACAGATTCACAGTCAGTTTTATTTTGCATATCGTTACAGCCCTATTCGTTAGCAAAAGTTCTACTGGTACGTTTTTACTACCTTGGTCGAGGTTCCAAGCGAGCTGAGACAATACTCGAAGGTGGATTTAAAACTACTCTCTACTACTAGAGACAGCAACCGCAATTGTTTTTTATCCACTCAACCCAGATTTAAGAATAAAATAATGGCAGCCCGCAAAACTAAGGAAGTTCTATCCGCAGAAAACCAAGAGAGAAAAGTACTGGTACCAAAAACATGAGTCAAGTCAAGCAGAGTTGGATCACACAGGTGAATTTTGCATGTCATTACGTCTATTACTTAGGGAGACTTTGTAAAAAGATATTTTGCTGATTTCCATCCTGCTCTGTGTCATGGCAGTGTTGGCAGTGTGTTTAGATGAGCCAGATGATGCCAAACGTGTTACGGAGGTCCGCTGAGAACCGCCCGATGCCACGAAATACCTAGTTTTTGGATTTCAGTAGACCACGGCTGCTCCGAGCTCCATGCACTGGCACCACGGAGGGAAGGCGCACGCCATTCATCTAAACATGCTGCCCACACAAAGATGACACAAAGCTGGATTGAAATCGGCAAAGTACCCTTTGAAATGTACATGCTATAATAGTTTCAATGTGCATAACAATAAATATGGGGTTGTTAAAAATCTAGTTTGTAGAAAAACAGTATTTATAATGTTATCTAATTATTCTGATTACCAATCATTAAATACCTCAAATAATCTTATTCTCAAAGTCTCCAATTTTCACCCCTTCT
Organism: Etheostoma cragini; assembly: GCF_013103735.1. Classification (NCBI taxonomy): domain Eukaryota; kingdom Metazoa; phylum Chordata; class Actinopteri; order Perciformes; family Percidae; genus Etheostoma; species Etheostoma cragini. The sequence goes on along the minus strand of NC_048420.1, from coordinate 1,831,125 downwards.
CCGGTGTGATGCTATGACATACGTCTAGTTTGCAGAATGTCATTTTAAACAAGAGACTTCGTCTATGCTAACGTGAGCGGCACCCAGAAGACGTTTGGGACAGGAAACAGACCTCGATACAGTTCCGATGCAACTCAGTACCTGGTTTCTGAATGACAGAGTTACAGGCGTTGGCGATTTCCTCTCGCTTTGCTTCATCTGGGTACTGGTTTTCCATGAAGAAGCTGTAAGACATAAACATCCAGAGTATTGGAAATCATACTGCATTACAAGCTACACATTTATCAGAAGATGGCACGAGTCTAAGCAGTGCCACTGTAGGTAGGCCCTAAGTTCATACCTCATCTACTTCTAGTCTTTGTATTGAAGCAGAGCAGAGTAATGATAAGATTTATACAGTGGAGGAGCTTCAGTAGAGTCTTTGCTGCAAACAAATAGATTAATGGATGCAATAGGTGGATTTGTTTATGCAATTAAAGCATTGCGTGCTTAAATGTCTGCCTATGACTGGAAAAATGAAGATTCCACAGTACAAACAGAAATGTATATATCCAGGTAAAAAATTAAAGTGACCTTTTCTTCTTTTCCCTCACCAAATGTTTCTCTCTCCCGTCTAGCTTCTTTATTTCCCTTCAGGGCTGAAAAGGAATCATTAGCTCACATTACACAACACACACAAGGATCAATTTCTTCTAGCCCTCTCTTGCTCGCACACTCTTGAGTTACCCTATCCTGTCCACTCTCTGTGACACACACACACACACACACACTTCACCTCTACTGTACCGTCCTTGGGTGTAAACTAGCTCATAAGGATCAGCACTGCAGTGGAATTGCGTATTCCGTGGACACAGCTGGTTGAGTCTTGTCTGAGGCCCTGTGTGGTCTTATTACTTTGAGTGCCCAGACTGCACCTTGTATTTACAGCAACCATGTGATAGAGAAACCAATTGCATATAGCAGGTGGGACTGTTCAGGATTGCTTACTCTTTTTTCTCTGCATCCTTCTGGGATACTGAGAAGACTGTCTGGGACAAATATGTTACAGAGAATAGGAGACATGCTTCTAATAACAAAACGGCATACTGTCTGGATATAAGCAGGACGACACAACAGTGAGACGCTAAAGGACATTTCAACCTGATAAGGTTTACAGTGACAATTAGTTCAAGACATGCAGCATGTAAATAACAATCCATGACATGGGGGTCAGGAATTAATTAACAGGTGTTGCACTAAGGGGAAAAAGCCAGATGTTAGTAAGGTCCAGTGTGAAAGAGGCTCAGGTGACACACTGGTTTGCTTTTTACACAGAACCAAAACATTGAAATGCTAATTAAGAATCGGAGTGCTGGAACAATGAGTTGATCAACAGAGAACTAATTTGCAACTATTTTGATCATCGATTAACTGTTACATTCATTGTAAATGCTGAGCACTTGCTGATTTTTTTTAACGTTCACAAGACAAATGATTTGTGTATTTGTCTGTCACATTAGTCTTTTGGAAATTATGACACTGAACATTTGGATTTTTCTATTTCTTTTTTTACATTTCATGGACTGAAAGATTACTTGCTTAACTGAGAAAATACAAATCTGATTATTCAATAATGACAATAATGGTTGCTTGCAGCCCTAGTTTGCTGTATATATACAGTTTAACTTGATCAACTGTTTCAAATGTCACTATCTAAAAAAGGAAAAATAAAAAATATTATTAATAATAATAATGTTGTACTCTACGGCTGACGTGTATCAAAGAAGAAATCACCATTCTGTACCATTTTCAGACATGGCATAACTGCAGCACATCCAGTACTTGTCTCCTTTTTGCTCACCTCTCCATGATTGATTGGCACTCCTTCCTCCAGGTGAACCTGCTTCCTCTACGCAGCCTCAGAGGCCCAGCCACCATCCCCGCTCTGTCGCCCGCCATGATCCCTGACCTCCAGTCGGGTTCCTCCTTCACCAGAGACCGCATTGATAAGGTGGCCCCTGAAGAAAAGAGCACATGCAACACTGTAACTGAGTGGAGTTCATGTAAACCAGTTGCCCGTTGAACCAGCTGAACAAAAGATGGATTATGAATCCACATTAACTGCTACATCATAACTAGTTTTATTTGAGCTTTTAACATAGGCTATAAGCCAACTACCAATGAGTTAACAGTATTCTTAACACTGTTGCAGAGAGTGACGTTTCACCCAGTACATCATTCTCTAACTACCAAAATTAAAGTTGCCCTGCTACATTTTGTTATTGCATGTTTTGAAATCTGTGAGGTCCATATGTGTGTGTGTTATGTGGTGAATGTGAAGATGAACTGCTACCTCCTCTGTCAGCTCTAGCCACTTAAAAAAAATAAGAGGAGAAATCAGACCAATCAACACAGCTGGTCAGTCTGACGTCATGTTGCCTGAGCTCATTAATATTCATGAGCTGGGTAAAGGCTGCTGATAGCCAGGCGCACACTGGCTAGCTGTTAGCCTATCAGAGTAAAGCAGCTTAGCTGGTTGGATTTCAATAGTATGGTGCAGCTTCATTTTTAGCATTCAGAGTTCAGGGGTCTTTGAGGGGGTTGCAGGGGTTCCCAGCAAAAAGGGGAATCATTTTTTTCACTATTAGTCCATTCATAAGTAACACAATAAGAGAATGTATGACTATTGTGGCCATGGGTTTCTCATACACTTTCTGTAATAAAACATCTAAAAGCAGAACTCCTGTCAGATGGGGGACCCTGGGGTGAAATCTTGTCAAATAGGGGTTCCTTTACGTAAAAACTAAGTCTGGTCTAGTTTACATCCGCCAAATGAAACTTTCAAAATACATCCAAAGCTGACCAAAGAAGCTATGTGGGCAAATGGCATGCAGCCCAGCTGATGTGCAGGTGCCTCCTGTGGCAGGCTGCTGAGGCTGGGGGGGCAGGGAAGGAGGGGGCGGTTACCTGGCTGGGCCTGGGCGGCTGCAGCAGCGTACCACGGCAGCAAGTGCATCAGCAGCTCTCTCTGCCTGCTCCACACTGGATTGGGGTTGGGGTTGAGGTTGGTGTTGGGGTTGGGGAGGCTGCCACTTGCCCCTGCTACCGTCCCGTCTCTGTCCCCTCCCCTGGCCCTGGGCATGGGACTCACGCTGTGCTGGCTTTCACTCCAGCTCAGCCCTTCAGTTCAGGACAAAACCAACGGTCAGGCAGGCCACAGCCAGGGATTAGATTATGGACACACCAGTTTAGGCTAATGTAATGGAAATTGAGAGTTAATTGGGTTTACTGACACACTCCCGTAGACCTGCCTGGCAGCTTTCATTAATAATACATTTAAAAAAAATGGCTGCTTTATAATTTATTCCAGTATCTGCCAATTGAAAGTTAATTTGAAGGACAGGTCAATAAGAGCCCTATATCAGAAGCAAAGCATTGTGGCCACTGAGAAAATGAGTTGTTGTTAGTATCACTGTTAATAACCAGTCTGTTAGCCATGTAGGAATGAAAACCAGCACCAGAGTACCTCCAGCATCAGGGCTGAGAACTACAGAGGAGCTCAGGCAAAGCTTGGGTGGGGG